>NW_005871323.1:40016-41765 GCF_000147115.1 Myotis lucifugus | reverse complement strand
AGCTGGTTTGCCCTGAAGGGTGTCCCAGATCAGGATGGGGGTCCCGCGTGGGGTGCCTGGCCAGCCTGGGTGAGGGGCTGAGGGCCGTTTTCAGGCTGGCCACACCCCCTTCAGGGTGGGGGTCCCTGCTGGGGTACCTGGCCATCCTGGGTGAGGGGCTGATGGCTGTTTGCAGGCTGGCCACAGCCCCTTTCAGGGTGGGAGGTCCTGCTGGGGTGCCTGGCCAGCCTGGGTGAGGGGCTGGTGGCTGTTTGCAGGGCTGGGCCAAGCCCCCCAACAGGGTACCCTCAACCCATGAGGGGTGTGGTCATCCTGGGTGAGGGGCTGATGGCTGTTTGCAGGCTGGCCACAGCCCCCAGCCACCCAAGCTCCCAGTGGAGACTGGCTGGAAGCAGGTATCTGGGATTTATTTAGCTTCTATAGTTGAAACTTTGTTGCCTTTTGTGGAGGCCACAGCTGGCCAGAGCAGGCGAGAAGCTTGGCTTCCTCCATCACCGGCCAACCAAGCCTCCTGCTTGCTCCAGCTCCATGGCTGCTGGCCGCCACCTTGGTTGGGTTTATTTGCACATAGTCACTCTGATTGGCTGGTGGGCATGGCTTGGGGTGTAGTGAAGGTATGGTCAATTAGCATCTTTGTCTTTTATTAGTGTAGAAGTTATGTAAAATAATACATGCATTAAAATGTGGATATGTAATTCACTCTTTAAAGGAATACGTAGGGAACCTAGTATGTAGAATGCTTCTATCTTCTGTGAAATAATATAACACCATTTACTGTGGGAACACGTCGTAACATTCACTGAATTGTTAGTAGGACTTTCATTTAGTTTCATAAGTATAATCTGAGCTAAAAAAAAAAGAAAAAGAAAAAGTGTGCCCAAATCCTGCTTATTGACAAATTAATTGCAAGAGTGTTCAAACACTTCACATGTTTCACACAATGCTCAGCTCACTACAGCATTAAAACTAGCGTGATTTAGACAGTGTTCCAGTGGTGTGTACAAATGTATTGATTACATGTTATGTACTAGACTAATACATTCATTACCTATGGGAATATGTTTTACCCATTAAAGAATTACACAGGTGAAATTAGTATGTGGGCAGCTGGTTTCTTCTGTTAAACATTATAATTCCAATTACTGTGAAAGCATTTGGAATCATTCATTATATAATTAGTAGGAGTTTCATTTAGTAATCATATTCAGGGGAAAAATGTGTACTGAAACCCACTTCATATGGATTTTTCTAAGACCATTTAAAAACTTCACTACTGGTTTCATATCATGGACAGCTTATTGAAAAACTAAAACTAAACCTCTCTCAACAGAATTTGTTAGTAGCATTTACAAATGTCTTTTACTGGGGACATGTTAGAACATTCTTTACACACTTAGTAAAATTTTCATTTAGTAACCAGAGTCTTTGCTAAAAACAATTTGCCTAAATCTCTCTTTTTACAAATTAACCCTAAGTGTGATCAAACACTTCACTACAGGTTTTTTTCAATGTGCAGCTCATTGAAACACAGAAACTAGACTGTTCTAAATAGGGTTTGCTAGTAGCATTTACAAATGTGTTGATTATATGTTATTTTATACTCTAACACATGCATTACCTATTTGGACTATGTTTCAGTATTTGATGGAATACAAAGGTTGACCTAGTGTGTGGAATGCTGTTATCTCCTGTGAAATTTTGTAACATAGTGACATTTACTTGGAAGCGCATTTGCAACATTCATTACAT
>NW_005871323.1:34943-39599 GCF_000147115.1 Myotis lucifugus | reverse complement strand
TTTTCATGCCTGTGCATTGAGCATCTGCCCCCTGGTGGTCAGTGTGCATCATACCTACTGGTCGAATGGTCGGACACTGAGCATATTAGGCTTTTATATATATAGATGCCCATATTCCATATAGCAGGTTCACCTGGGTATTTCTTTAAATAATGAAACATTCCAAAAATGTAGACAGGACGTATAGTCAGTACATTTGCAAATGCTGCTAGTAAACTCTATCTGGGAGACTCCCTTTTAGTGCTTCAATGAGCTGTGCCTTGTGTGAAACTTAGTGAAGGTTTGAACATTCTTAGCATTAACACACCCAAGCAGATTTGGACACTGTTCTTAACACTGGCTATAGTTACTAATTGAAACTCCTACTATGTAATGAATGTTCTGACATGCTCCCCCAGTATTATATTATATTTCACAGAAGATACCAACAATGAATACCCACAGTTCCCCTGCATATTTCTTCAAAGTGTGAAACATTCCAAATAGATAATGGAGAACTGAGACAGCAGAGAAAACAGACATGAGAAACAGAACAAACACAAAAACCTACAAGAAAACAGAACAAAAAGAAAAAATGAGCTTAGAAAGCACAGAGAAACAATGTACAAAAAATAGGTACCCAATAGAATTAATTTGTACCAAGTGGGATTTTAGCAAACTCTTTTTAGCACAGGCCATAATTACTCAATGAAATGCCAACCAGCTATGTAATAACCTTTCCTACATGCTCCCCTCGTAAATGGCATTCCACACACTAGCTTCAAGAGTGTATTCTTTCAAAGAGTGAAACATATTTCCAATAAGTAATGCATGCATTAGTTTATGACATAATGTGTAATCAATAAATTTGTAAACATTACTAGAATGCACTGTCTAAATCAGTCTACTTTTAGTGATTTAATACGTTTCACATTGGGTGAAACCTGTAGTAAAGTGTTTGAAAACTCTTAGAATTAATTCCTACCCAGTTGGATTTTGGCAAACTGTTTCAAACACAGGCTATAATTACTAAATGACACACCTACTAATTATGTAATGAATGTTTCTACATGCTCCCCAAGTAAATGGCATTGAATTACAGAATATCTCACAGAAGTTAACACCATTCCACACACAAGGTTCACCTGTGTATTCTTTCAAAATGTTAACCATATTACAACATATAATCAATGTATTTGCAAACGTTACTAGCATACCATGTCTAGAACAGTCTATTATGAGTATTTCAATGAGCTGTGCATTGTGTAAAGCCTGCAGTGAAGTGTTTGATTACTCAGAACTAATTTGTACCAAGTGGGATTTAGACCATTTTCAGCACAGATTATCATTACTAAAGACAAACCTCCTACTTACTACGTAATGAATGTTCCATATGCTTCCAAAACAGTACATTATTTCGCAGAAGATACCTGTATTCCACACACCTGGTTCACCTGTGTATTCCTTCAAAGAATGAACATATTTAGAATAGATAATGCATGTATTATTCTCTGTCCTAAGGTATAATCAGTATATTTGAAAAATTACTAGAGAACTCTTTCTAGAACAGTCCAGATATATTATTTCAATGTCCTGCTCATTGTGTAAAACCTATATAGAAGTGATTGCACATGCTAAGAATTAATCTGTATCCAGCCAGAATTTGGCAAACCATTTTAGCTCAGACTGTGATTAGTTAATGAAACATCTAAAATGTAGTGAATGATCCAAGACGCTTTGCGAGGTAATGGCATTATATGTCACTGAAGATATCAAAATTGCATAAACTAGGTTAAGGTATGTATTCCTTCAAATTATAAATCACTAGAGGCGCAGTGCACGGATTTGTGCACCAGTGGGGTCCCTTGGCCTGACCTGTGGGTATTGGGCCAAAACTGGCTCTCCGACATCCCCTGAAGGGTCCCGAATTGTGAGAGAGCAGTTCTGGGGTGACGCACCCCAGAATCAGGCTCCCTCCTCTCTGGTTTCAGGTGTGTCACCCAAGAACCACAGCTGCCAAGTCACTGCAACTCAGCAGCTCCTGCGTTGAGCGTCTGCCCCCTGGTGGTTATTGCACATCATAGCTACCGGCAGGCCAGTCAGCCAGTCAACCAGTCATTTAGGCTTTTATAGATAGATTTTATATAGATAGATTATTCCCTATAAGCCATGCAGGTATTATTCTATGACATAAGGTAAAAATAATACATTTGAAAATACTAATAATATACTCTGTCTAGAGCAGTCTTATTGTACTGTTCAAATGAGCTGTGCATTGTGTTGTAAAGTTGTAAAGTGTTGGAGTACGCATAACTAATTCATAACAAGCAGGATTTTGGCACAATGTTTTTGGCACAGATTTGTTAATGAAATTACAACTAACAACATAGCAAATGTTACAAGATGCTAGCTACCCCCATAAATGGCATTAGATTATATTTCACAGAAGACAGGAACATTGTACAAAAGGATTCACATATTTATTCAAATTCTGAAACACATTCTCCATATGTCATGAATGCACTAGTCTCTGACATAATATAAAATCAATACTTTTGTAAACACTGCTAGCAAAAGCGCTTGATCACTATAATAACTAAATGTAATAACTACTAACTATGTAGAAATGTTCCACCATGCTCCCACAGTAAATTGTTTTATAATATTTCAAAGATGATACCAGCATTCCACACACTGAGTATATATATATATATATATATATATATATATATATTCCTCCAAAGAGGAAACAGATTCTCAAAAGTTAATGCATGTATCAGTTTTTGACATAATGTATAAACAAGAATTAGCAAAGGTTACTGGAAAATCTCTTTAGAACTGTCCACTTTTAGTGTTCAATGGCTGCACATTCTGTAAAACCTGTGGAGAATTGTTTAAACACTAATAGTTTGTACCAAGGGGCATTATGGCAAACTGTTTATCACTAACTGTAATTACTAAATAAAACCATGGCCAGTGTGCTCAGTGGTTACAGCATCAGCCCGCACACCACATGGTCAAGGGTTTCATTCCTGGTCAAGGGCACCTACTTTGGTTGCAGGTTCACTCCCACCCCCAATCAGGGCACATGCGGAAGGCAATGAGTAGATGTGTCTCTTTCACATCAGTGTTTCTCTCTCCTTTTCTCTGTATCTCTCCCTCTCCCTCCCTTCTACTTTCTCTGAAAAGCAATGGAAAAAATATCCTCAGGTGAGGATTTACTGCAAAACAATTTCTACTACCGATGTAAAAAATTTTCCAACATGCTCCTCAAGTAATGGGCATTATATTATCATATTTCACAGAAGATATCAACATTGCATAAACTAGGTTCACCTACATATTTCTTCAAAATGTGAAACCTATTTCCCATAAATCAGGCAAGAATGAGTATCCTATATAATAAAAGTCTAATATGCTAAGTATCTGGTCATCTGGTCGTCCATTCAACCAATCAAAGCATAATATGCTAATGATATGCTAAGGCCACTCAACTGCTCACTATGATGTGCACTGACCACCAGGGGGCAGACAGTCGACTGGTCGACCAGTCACTATGACAGGCACTGACCACCAGGAAGCAGATGCTCTGACTGGTAGGTTAGCTTGCTGCTAGGGTCCAGCCAATCAGGACTGAGCAAGATGGGCCAGACACATCCTGGAGCCCTCCTGCAGTCCCTCTCCAGCTGGCCCACCTCCAGCATCCCTCCCCGGCCCTGATCGTGCACCTGTGGGGTCCCTCGGCCTGGCCTGTACCATCTTGCAATCCGGGACCCCTCAGGGGATGTCAGAGAGCTGGTTTCAGCCTGATCCCACTCAACACAGGAGCTGCCCCCTGATGGTCAGTGCACTCCCACAGGGGGAATGCTGCTCAGCCAGAAGCTGGGCTCATGGCTGGCGAACGCAGCAGTGGGCCTCCATGGCAGCACTAAGGATGTCCGATTGATGGCTTAGGCCCACCCCTAAGTCATCAGTTGGACATCCCTCAAGGGCTCCTGGACTATGAGAGGGTGCAGGCCTGGCTGAGGGGCCTCCCCCCTCCTCGCCCCCCCCCCCCCCACTGAGTGCACAAATTTCATGCACAGGCCTCTGGTATGACATAAGATATAATCTATATATTTGTAATGCTACTACCTAACTCTGTCTGGAACTGTATAGTTTTAATGTATTAATAAACCACGCATTGTGTAAAACAGGTTGTAAAGTTTGAAACTCTAAAATTTAATTTCTACATAGCATGATTTCAACAAACTGCTTCTGGCACTGGCTGTAATTACTAAGTGACACGTCTACTAATTATGTAATGAATGTTCCAACATGCTCCCCAAATAAATGGCATTGAATTATAGTATCTCACAGAAGTTAACACCATTCCACAGACCAGGTTCACCTGTGTATTCCTTCAAAGTATTAACTATATTACAATAGATAATCAATATATTTGTAAACATTACTAGCAAACTGTGTCTAGAACAGTCTATTATGAGTATTTCAATGAGCTGTGCATTGTGTAAAGTCTGTAATGAAGTGTTTGATCACTCAGAATTAATTTGTACCAGGTGGTATTTTGACCCACAGTTTTAGGCCCAGATTTATAATTAATTAAAAGAACACTCCCACTTACCACATAATGGCAGTTCAATATGCCTTAACCCATTAAATAATCACTAAGTCTAA
>NW_005871323.1:21782-34094 GCF_000147115.1 Myotis lucifugus | reverse complement strand
CTAAGCCTAACCCTAAAAACAACAATAATAAAATTTTTTTTAAAAAAAAAGAAGGAAAAAAAAGCCTAACCCTAACCCTATTCCCTCATTGTCTTAACCTTAACCCTAAGCACAGCCTTAGCTCAAGCTTCACCATTAATGTTATAACTAACCCTAATCATAACCCTAGAGCAGTGGTCGGAAAACTGTGGCTCGCGAGCCACATGCTGCTCTTTGGCCCCTTGGGTGTGGCTCTTCCACAAAATACCACGTGCCAGCGTGCATGTACTGTGCGATGGAAACATCGTGGCCCATGCGCAGAAGTCCGTATTTTGTGGAAGAGCCACACTCAAGGGGCCAAAGAGCTGCATGTGGCTCACGAGCCGCAGTTTGCTGAGCCGCAGTTTGCCGACCACTGCCCTAGAGTAAATCCTAGTCTTAGAACTCTCCTTAGCCCTTTCCACCACTCTAAATTTTACTCCAAACTTAAGCCTAATACTAACCCTAGCTCCCCAAATAGCCCTATATTATCAGTATCCATAGCCTTAACCTGAGCTTTAACAGTGATATTTTAGATAAACCTAGGTTTAATCCTAGCCTTAGACCTTGCCCTAAATTATGCCCTAGATCCGATGGAATTAATTGATATTTTCAAAAGATTTCATACCCAAGCTACAGAATATACATTCTTCTCAAGTGTGTATGGGACATTTTCAAAGATAGACCACATGTTAGGAAACAAACTAAGTCTCTACAATTTCAAGAAGATTGAAATCATATCAAGCATCTTCTCAGATTACAATGGCATGAATTTATAAATCAACTACAATAAAAACACTCAAAGCCATTCAAACATATGGAGGCTAAACAGCATATTATTGAACAATGAATGGGTTACCAAAGAGATGAAGGAAGGAGAAAAGAAATCATGAAAATGAACACACAACAATTCAAAATCTATGGGACACAGTGAAAGCAGTCCTGAGAGTGAAGTTCATAGAATTACAGGCCTACTTTAAAACAACAACAACAAAACTTTTAACAAGCTATCTAACCCTAAAACTTAAAGAATTAAAAAGAGAACAAGAAAAGCCCAGAATAAGTAGAAATAATGAAAAATTAAAGATCAGAGCTGAAATAACTCACATAGAGACTAAAAAAAACAATACAAAAGATCAATAAAACCAAGAGCTGGTTATTTAAAAAGATAAACCAGATTGGTGAACCTCTAGCAAGATGCATCAAGAAACAAAGAGAGAGGACCCAAATAAACAAAATCAGAAATGAAAGAGGTGAAGTAACAATTGACCTCCCCAGAAGTAAAACAGATTGTAAAAAAATACTACGAATGACTATATTCCAACAAACAGGACAACCTTGACGAAATGTCTAGAGGGGGAAATGCTTTCACTCAATAATCTGTTCACATGCGACGAAAACTATTCTCTTTGAGTAGTACCAGTTACGACGCTATAGTTTCTAAAGAATGGGAAAACCCAGCTAAAAGCTTATTGACTAAAGAAGCATTGGCTTATAAAACAGGAAGTCAACTGATAGGATAAGCCGCAGGGTTAATTAGTCATCTCAGTCGCCAAATTTTTCTCATTGTTCTGTTCTCTATTCTTGATTTTGTCATTAGGCTGGATCGCCTTCGTGATTGCAAGATGACCGTAGTGGTCCTGGCATTTAGTGGTTTTCCCTCTTCTGTCTCCTCTTGAGTCCTCAGCTTCAGTATCCCTCTCTGCATACAGGTTCCCCCTGCTGCCCATGTTGCCCAATGGAATGTGGTGGTATGGCATTTGTAGTCTCCATATTAACAGTTCAGCATTGCCTATTTTCTTACGGTCCCAACACTATATTCCCTAAAGAAAAAAACTCTAGTTGGGATAGCTTAAATGTTGTGACCAAGGCTGAGAAGGAAATCAGTGAGCTTGAAGATATGTCAAAGAAACTTTTCAAATTTCTTGCAAAAATAAAAAAGTAAACAAATAAAATATCCAAGAACAGTGAGACAAAAACAAAAACAAAAAGTGACATAAGTGTAATAGGGATACCAGAAGCAAAAGAAATAGAGAAAGCAGCAGAAGAAATTTTTGAAGTAATGTTAGCAGAGAATTTTCCAAAATTAATAATAGATAGGGGACCACACGTCTAGAAACCTCAGAAAATATCAAGCAGAATAAATTTTAAAACAAACAAGCATATACTAGCCATCATGTTTCAACTTCAGAGAACCAAAACACAGAAAATCTTAAAAGAAGCCAGGGGCAGGGGATTTGGAGTCAAACACATTATTTTTAGAGGACCAAGAATACAGTTACATCAGAAACCACACAAGAAGAGAATGCAATAAAATATTCAAAGTGTTGGGGGAGGGGGAAACCATCCACCTAGAATTCTGAATCTAGTAAAATGAGCCTTCAATTGTGAAGAAGAAATAACCATTTTCTCAGAAAAACAAAAACTGAGACTATATGTCACCAGTAGTTCTGCCTTACAAGAAATGTTCAAAGTTCTTCAGAGAGAAGGAAAGAGAGAGAAAAAAATGTTAGAAAAGGAATAAAGGTAAATAATTTTTTTTCTTATTCTTAAATTATCTAAAGGATAACTTTGTTCAAAGTAGCAACAATGTATTGGGTGACTATAACGTATGAATAAGTAAAGTTAATGACAGCATTGTTATGAGGGAAGGGAAGGAGGAATTGGGTATACTTTGTTATATGTTACCTATGCTAACCACAAAGCAGTATAGTGTTATTTAAAAGTGGACTTGGATTAGCGGTAAGTCTAATTATAAACCTTAGGGAAACCACTAAAATTTTCTAAGAAGTATAATTGATATGGTAAGAGAATTAAAAAATGGAATAACAGGAAATGTTAAATTAAAACCAGACAAGGTAGGAAAATAGTGGATAACAAAAATCAAAACAAAGAACAAGGGCAATTAATAGAAAACGGTTACAAACATGGTAGATGGTAGATTTGTCTCCAAATACAGCAATTATTACTTTAAATATAAATGGCTAAATACATAAATTAAAAGACAGTTTCAGAGAGAGTTTCTTTAAAAAAACTAAACTATATATTGTCTACAAAAAACACACTTTAATATATTTTATTGATTTTTTACAGACAGGAAGGGAGAGGGATAGAGAGTTAGAAACATCGATGAGAGAGAAACATCTATCAGCTGCCTCCTGCATACCCCCTACTGGGGATGTGCCTGCAACCAAAGTACATGCCCTTGACTGGAATCGAACCCGGGACCCTTGAGTCTGCAGGCCAATGCTCTATCCACTGAGCCAAACCAATCAGGGCAAAAAACACACTTTAAATATAAAGACACTAGAGGCTCAGTGCACAAAATTCATGCACAGGTGGGGTACCTAGGCCTGGCAAGTAATTAGGGCCGATCGGGGCCTTCCTTCTAGCTGCCAGCTGGGGGCTTCCTTCCTGCTGCTCACTGGGGCCTTCCGGTCAGAGGGAGGGACTGTGGGAGGTTGGCTGGAACGGGGAGTGACCAGGGGAGTTTGGCCAGCCACAAGAGGTTGGCTGTGGGAGTGCACTGACCACCAGGGGGCAGCTCCTGCATTGAGCGTCTGCCCCCTTGTGGTCAGTGCGCATCATAGAACCGGTCGTTCTGGTAGTTCTGGCATTCCAGTCACTTAGGTTTTTATATGTAGAGATAGCTAGATTAAAAGTAAAGGGAGGGAGACAAATGTACCAAACACCAATTTTAAAAAGCTAGATTCTTAAGTGAAACCCAAGATGGCGCTGTAGGTAAATACTTGTACTCACTGCCTCCCACAACCACATCAAAATTACAACTAAATACATAACAGCCATCATTTGGAACCCCCTGAAAGCTGGCTGAATGAAAGTCCTACAACTAGAGAAGTAAAGAAGAAAGCACATTGAAACTGTCCCTAGAGTCAGTGCACCCGGTAGACAGCTTCAAACCATACCAGATTACAACTCTACACATCCACAAGCAACACACTCAAGAGGCAGACTCAGTGAGCACCAAAGCCCACTGAAGCAAGTCCTGCTCCATAGGGGTGTCTCCTGCACAGCAGCTCTTCCACTGTAGCTGCAGCTGGTCCTCACAGGCAATTGGCCTGGAGGTCAATTCCTCCCAGTGACACCAACAGCAATCAAGGCTCAACTACAAGATTGTTCACACAGCCCACACAAGGGCACACTTAGAGTGCCCAGCTCAGGTAACTGGAGAGGCTGAGCCACTGGGACATACAGGACACCTACTACACAAGGCCACTCTATCAACTCAAGGAGACATAGCAGCTCTATCTCATACACAGAAATAAACATACGGAAGCAACCAAAAGGCAGAGACAAGGAAACATGTCACACATGAAAGAAATAGAAGTAAACAAACTACTGGATATGGAGTTCAAAACAATGGTTATAAGGTTACTCGGGGATCTTAATGAGACCTTCAGGGGAATTAATGAGAGTATCAAGGGACTTAGTGAGACTTTCCAGGATCTTAGTGAGAATGTCAAAGACATGAAAAAGGACCAGTCAGAAATTAAGCATACACTAACTGAAATAAAAAATAATTTTCAGGGATTCGATAGTAGAGGAGAGGATTCCGATAATCAAACCAACAATTTGGAATATGAGGAGGCAAAAAACACCCAATCAGAAGAGCAAAAAGAAAAAAGTACCCCAAAATATGAAGACAATATAAGAAGCCTCTGGGATAACTTCAAGTGTACCAATATTTACGTTATGGGGGTACCAGAAGGAGAAGAGAAAGAACAAGATATTGAAAACCTATTTGTAGAAATAATGACAGAAGACTTCCCCTACCTGGTGAAAGAAATAGACCTACAAGTCCAAGAATTGCAGAGAGTCCCAAACAAGAGGAACCCAAAGAGACCCACACCCAGACACATCATAATTAAAATGCCAAGGGTTAAAGACAAAGAGAGAATCTTAAAAGCAGCAAGAGAAAAGCAGTAAGTTACCTACAAGGGAGGGCCCATATGACTGTCAGCTGATTTCTCAATAGAAAGTTTGCAGGCCAGAAGGGAGTGGCAAGAAATATTCAAAATGATGAATAGCAGGGGCCTATAACCAAGATTACTCTACCCAGCAAAGCTATCATTTAGAATTGAGGGTCAGATAAAGAGCTTCACAGATGAGAAAAAGCTAAAAAAATTCAACATCAATCCAGCATTATAGGGAATGTTGAAGGATATTTTTTACGAGGAAAAAAGAGAGATAAAAAATATGAACAATAAAATAGCAATAAATACATATCCACAATTGAATCTAAAAATCAAAATAAGTGAATAAGAAGTCTAATGAACAAATAAACTGGTGAATAAAATAAAATTAGATTCATGGAAGCATGTAAAAGGCTGACGAATCTCAGAGGGAAGCGGGGGTTGGGGGGGCCAGGTAGACAAAGATCTTACTTATAACCAAAGATCTTACCTATGGACAAAGACAGTAGGGTGGTGAAGGCCTGGGGCAGGGAGGGAATCGGGTGGAGGGAGGCAATGGGAGGGAAAAAGGAGGAACATTTGTAATACTCTCAACAATAAAGAATTTTTTTAAAAGCTATATTAATTTTAGACAAAGAAGACTTCGGGATAGAAAGGTATATGGATAAAGAAAAGCATTACCTAATGATAAAAAGGTTATTTCTCCAAGAATGCATAACAATCCTTAAGAGTTATACACTTGGCTACACAGAATCAAAATATGTAAGGCAAAATAAAATTAATAAGTCTCTAACCAGGCTATGAAAAAAGAAATAAACACACAAATTAGAACAGAAATTAAAGAGGGACTATCACTACTGATTCTATAGACATTAAAAGAATATTATGAACAACTTTTAACCACAAATGTCATAATGGGAATGAAGTGACCAAATCCTTGTAAGATATAACCTAGCCATATTCACTGAAGAAAAGATATGCAGTCTGAATATGCTTATATCTATTAAAGAAAATAAATCAATGACTAATAAACTTTTAAACAAAAAAGTGCCAGACCCAAATGGTTTCACTGGTGAATTCTACCAAACATTTAAGAGGAAAGAATTTTACAAGTTCTCTACAATATCTTCCAGAAAATAGAAGTTATGAGGTCATTAACACCCTAATGCTGAAACCAGATAGAAACTTAACAAGAAAGAAGAACAATATGCCAGTATCTCTTATAAACATACTATGAAACATCCTCAAAAAAATATTAGCAACTCAAATTTTAAAATGTATAAACAAAATTACATACCTCTACCAAGTGAGATTTATTATATGTATGGAAAGATCATTCAAACTTTGAAAAATAAATGAATGTAATCCATCACATCAAAAGGCTAAAAAAATTATGTAATCATATCGATAGAAGCAGAAGTATTTTAAAATTTTTAAAAATTTAACACCCTTTCATGATAAAAAAACAAAATCCCCTCCGCATACTAAGAATAGAGGAAACTTCTTCAACTTACTTGATCAAGAACATTTACAAATAGCCAACTCATAACATCATACTTAATTGTGAGAAACTAAATACTTTGCTCCTAAACCTGGGAAAAAGACAAGGATATCCCCCTCTCACCACTTCCATTAAATATTTTACTGGAAGCTAATGCGATAAGACAAGAAAAAATAAAAGGTATACAAATTGAAAGGGAAAAGATAAGGATATCTTTATTTGCAGGTGACATCATTAGTTATGTAGAAAATCTCAAAAGTCAATTAAAAACTCCTAAATTTTTTGTTGTTGTTAATCCTCAACTGAGGATATTTTTCCCATTAGTTTTTAGAGAGAGCAAAAGGGAAGGAGGAAGAGAGAGACAGAGAGAAAGAGACAGAGAGAAACATGTATGTGAGACACATCAATTGGTTGCCTTCCACATTTGCTCTGACCGGGGCTGAAATCAAACCTGCAACCCAGGTACATGCCCTTGACAGGGAATCAAACCCATGACTGAAGCTCTAACCACTGAGCACACAAGCCAGATAAAACTCCTGAAACTGATAAGTGAATTTAGCAAGTTTGCAGGATACATGGTTAATGTATAAAAGTAAACTTTCCTATATGTCACTATTGAACAATTAGTATCTAAAATTAAAAACAATACCATTTGTGTAAGCCCCCCAAAACAAAATATTTAGGTATGAATCTAAAAAGTATCTACAGAATCTAAAAACTACAAAACTCTGTGAAAAAAATCAAATCTACATAAATGGAGAGATATTTTATGTTCATGGGTAGAAAGACTTGTATTGTGAAGATGCTAATTCTTCCCAACTTGATCTATAAATACAATGCATGCCAAATAACTTCCCAGCGAGTTAAGTTACTTTGTGGATATTGACAACCTAATTTGTAAGTTTATATGGAAAGACAAAAGACAAACTAATCAACACAATACTTAATGAAGGAGAAGAACAAAGTTGGAAAACTGAAAATTCTCAACTCCAAGGCTTACAATAAAACTACAGTAAACAAACAGCGTGTATTGCTGAAGAAGAGATAAATAGATCCATGGAACAGAATGGGGAATGCAGAAATAGAGCCATACATATATAGTCAACTGATCTTTGACAAAGAAGCAAATACAATTTAACATAGAAAGAATAGTCTGTTCAATAAATGGTGCTGAAACAATTGAACATCCATATTAAAAATAAAATCTAGATCAACGTTTTATACCTTTCACAAAAATTAACTCAAAATGTATCATAGACCTTATTTAAAATTCAAAACCATAAAACTTATAGAAGATAACAAAGGAGAAATTCAAAATGCCGTTGGTTTGGCAATGAGTTTTCAGATACAGCACAAAAGTCATGTCTCATGAAAGAAAAAATTGCAAACTTTGACTTGATTAAAATAGAAAACTTCTGCCTTATGAAAGACACTATTAAAAGAATAAAAAGGTAAGTCAAAAACCTGGGAGAAAGTTTTTGCAAAATGTATCTGATGAAGACCTTGTAATTCAAAATACAAAGAACTCTTAAAACTCAATGATAACAAAAACCAAAAACTAGGCAAATAATCTGGGCAGATCTCTCACCAAAGAAAGCATACAGATAGCAGATATGCAAATGAAAGCTCAGCATCTGTCATCAGTGAATTGTTAGTATAACACTGAAATACCACTGCACAGCTATTAGTATTGCTAAAATCCAAAATAGTAATAACAGTACCAAATGCTAGCAAAAATATAGGTTAAAGGAACTCTCATTTATTGCTCCAGGGAATGCAAAATCATAAAGCCAGTCTGAAGGACATTTGGCAGTTTCTTACAAAACTAAACATAGAGTTATAATCAAGATAGCAAAGTAGTGGACACTGTGCTCACCTCCTCCCATTACAACTAAATTACAACTAAATTGTAAAACAATCGACTGGATGACCATATGGGGACTAGCTGAACAGAAGTCCTCCAACTAAGGACAAAAAAAAGAAGCCATGTTGAGTCTCGTAAGAGAGATGGAGATGTGAAACAGGCTAGAGACCCACACACAAATATGGCAGTTAAAAATCCAAAGGGATATCTCAGCTGCAGAGATCCCCCCAAGGAGTGAGGGGGCTCAGCCCCACACCGAGCTCCCCATCATAGAATACCAGTGCCAGTAGGAGGAACACTAGCTGACTGTAAAAAGCAGTGGGAATTCCATCTTTCCAGGTGAGACTGAAGGGTGCTGCTAACTCAGGCATCCTCTTAAAGAGCCTGCACACAAACTTTGGATTGCAGGCACTCACCTTGGGCTCCAGTGAAAATACAGTGACTCAGGGTGCCAGAGACATATCGGGAGAAACTGTGTGGTGTGGCTTCAAGGCAAGAGCTGGAGGGACTGCCACCATTGTCCCTCTAGTGAGCCCTTCTCTGTGCAAACACTATCTCCCACCCTGCAGCCAATCCGAATCTACATTCGCCTGGTGAATTCCTCTATCTCCACCACATGACTGCCTGAGACTCAGCCCCATTCAACCTGTCCACAGCCTGAAGCTCTTTTGGGGGCAACCAGGCAGGACCCTCATTGCACTGCTTCTCTAAAATCTCCAGTGAAGTCTGGGGGTTGCAAGTGTCATACAAGGAGAAACTGAGTCATGTGGATACAAGGAGGAGGCTGGAGGGATGGCCGTCATTGTCCTGGTGTTGAGCCTTCCTGCCAAAAGGCCAAACCTGATTCTGTGAACACCATTAGCTGCACCATAACTACTCCCTGAGACCCACCCCATCACAAAGGCCTCAGAACAGGGGGTGACTGACCTCAGTGTACCCTGAGATTTTTGCTGAATGACCTCATGTTCACTCCTGGTGACAAATCTAAATCTCTATTAACCTGCTGAACACCACTCTCCCCACTGTGGTGACTCCCTGAGACCACGCCTGAACCTACTCAAGTCCTGCACAACTGAGCCTTACAGGATGTGGCAGAGGGTGGAAGGTCTCCAGGGACCTTGGGCCTTTTGCTGACCTTCCCCAGGCCTGGTCTGGTGCCAGCCAGCCCCAATTTGCAGTGTGGCCTTTCCCACATGCATCTGGGTACAGCACAGACAGCTACCAACCACGGGTCATTTGATAACTTCTAATAGATATCCCTGGGCTGATCACAGGAAGCATCTGGCATCATCCTGCACCATAGCCCCCCTCCCAAGAGGCCCCAGAACCAACACCCCAATGGGTGGCTTCAGACCACAAAGAATACCACCTACTTAGCTCCACAGGTGGCACATCCAAAGTGTCATCTTTGGCAGGCACCAGACTCCACTGGAGCAACTCCCAACCCATGTGGTCAGCCAGCACAGAGCAGCTCCTAATGCTGTAGTCGTGACCAGTCTCCACAGCCAGTCAGCCTGAGGATTCATCCTACCCACTGATGTGCCAAGAGCAAACAAGGCTCAACCACAACAGGTGGCCACACACAACCCACACCAGGAACACTGCTGGAGTACCCAGGACAGATGATTAGGGAGATTGAGCCACTGGGCCCCACAGGATACCTACCACATAAGGCCACCCTGGCAAGACTAGAAAATATAGCAGATCTACCTAATATATAGAAACAAATAGAGGCAACCAAAATGGGGAGATGAAAAAAAAAAGCATGTCCAAATGAAAGAACAGAATAAATCTACATAAAAATAACTAAATGAAATGGAGGTAAGAAGTCTACCAGGTACAGAATTCAAAACACTGGTTATAAGGATGCTCAAGGAACTTAGTGAGAATTTTAACTAAGAGATAGTAAGCATAAAAAGGACAGAAACCATAAAAAAGCCACCAGAAATGAATAATACAGTAGCCAAAATAAAGAAAGCAACTGCACAATAGATTAGATGAAGCAGAAGATAAAATCAGCAATTTAGAAGACAAGGTAGTAGAAAGCAGCCATTTAAAAGAGAAAAAAGAATAAAAAATGAGGATAGTTTAAGGAAACTCTGGGACATCAAACATAACATTTTCATCATAGGAGTACCAGAAGGAGAAGAGACAGAGCAAGGAATTGAGAACCTATTTGAAGAAATAATGGCTGAAAATGTATCTAACTTAACAAAGGAAATAGAAATAAAAGTCCAACTAGTACACAAACTCCCAAATAGGATGAACTCAAAGAGGCCCACACCAAGACACATCATAATTAAAATGGCAAAGGTTAAATACAAAGAGAACATCTTAAAAGCAGCAACTGTAAGATAGTTACCTACAAGAGAGCTCTCATAATACTGTCAGCTGCTTTCTCAAAAAAAACAAGGACCTACAACCAAGACTACCCTATCCAGCAAAGCTATTATTTAAAATTGAAGAAGAGATAAAGAGCATCTAAAATAAGAAAAAGCTAAAGGAGTTTATCACCATCAAACCAGTATTATAATATATGTTAAAGGGGCTCTTTTAAGAAGAAGGAGGAAAAAGAAACATAAATATAGATAATAAAATAACTATATCAATAATCATTTTAACTATAAATAGATCACATGCTCTAATAAAAAGACATAAGGTAGTTAAATGGATTTTTAAAAAGACACATACATATGCTGTCTACAAGAGACCCAATTCAGATCTAAAGACACATACAGATTGAAAATAAATGATGGAAAAATATATTTCATGCAAATGGAAACAAAAAATAAAAGCTGGCATAGCAGTACTTATGTCAGACAAAATAGACTTTAATACAAAGGCTATAACAAAGACAGGGACAGACATTACATAAAGGGATCAACCCAAGAGGATATAAAACATTTGTGCACCCAATGTAGGAGCACCTAAATATATAAAGCAAATATTGATAAACATAAAGGGAGAGATCAACAAACATTAATACCTCATTGATATCAATGGATAGGTCATCAAGGCAAAAAATCAATAAGGAAACAGCAGCCTTAAATAATACATTACATCACGTGGATTTAATTGATATTTTTAGAGCATTTCACACCAAAATAGCATACTATACATTCTTTTCAAGTATTAATAAAATATTTCCCAGGATAAACCACATGTTAGGCCACAAAACTAGTCTCAATAAAAGACTGAAATAATATCAAGCACCTTCTCTGACCACAGTGATACAAAACTAAAAATCAGTTATAAAAATAATGAAAAGCACAAACATGTGGAGGCTATATAGCATGCTACTAAACAATGAATGGGTTAACAGTGAAATCAAAGAGACCTTGAGACAAATGAAATGAAAAAAAAAAGACTCAAAATCAAGAAAAAAAAGAGGACCTAAATATATATATGGCTAATATGCTAAGTGTCCATCTGACCAGTAGCTCTGATGCACACTGACCACCAGGGGGCAGACGCTCAACATAGGAGCTGCCAGCTGCAGTGACTTGGCAGCAGTGGTTCTTAGGTGACATACCCCAAAACCAGACAGGAGGGAGCCCCATTCCTCACGGGGCCACACGATTCCACCTTCCGTGGTGGGTTATGTTGTTGCTGGGGCAACTGTCAGCCCCGAACCTGGTTTACTGCACACTTGCATTTGCGGTCCACACCCTGTATGACAGCAACTTTTCAGAGTGCCTCTCGCACTCAGGAACCCCTCAGGGTTTGCCGGAGAGCTGGTTTTGGCCTGATCCCCACAGGCCAGGCTGAGGGACCCCACCTGCTGGAGGAACCTTACTCAGTCTGCAGACGCCCTTCGAGCCACAGTGCTACCCCAGGTGTTGCCAGCCCTGGAAGGACTGCGGGAGTTTGGCTCCAGGGTGTGTTCAGCCGTCTCGCCCAGTCCCGCCCCGCCAGCCACCTTCTAATTAATTTCCTTTCAATGTACACAAACCCATGCACCACATCACTAGTCAATAAAATAAAAAATGAAAGAA
>NW_005871323.1:18029-20884 GCF_000147115.1 Myotis lucifugus | reverse complement strand
AAGGGGTTTATTCTCGCCTAGCAAGATTGGTTCAATATCAAATCAATAACATGATATACTACATACACAAAATGAAGATAAAATCATGTGTCATATCAATAGATGAGATAAAGCATTTGACAAAATCCAGCATTAATCTACATTATAAAAAGGCCAGTGGTCGTCACAACCTAAATGACCAGACAGACGCCGGTCACCAGGAAGTGCATGGAACACCTCTAGGTCCCTCCCCTGTGGCCACAGGCTCCTATCACAGCAAGGCTGGTGGCCAGTGGGTGAGTGGGGCAGCGGGGGGTGGGCAGGGCAAGGCGGGCACAGTGAGGTCATTAGCCTCCAGCCCAGGGTCGGGCCAAAGGCCTAATGACCTCACCGCTGCCGAGGTGGCTGCAGATCAGGTCCAGAGATAGGCCCAGAGAGAGAAGCAGGGCCTGATCTGCAGCTGCCGCAGGTGCTGACGAGGCCCAGAGAGAGAGATAGAAAGAGAGAGAGAGAGGCAAGTCCTGATCCGCAGCTGCTGCAGAGGCTGTGGATCAGGCCCGGAGATAGGCCTGGAGACACTGACTGGCACAGAAACCGACCAATCAGAACCAAATCTGGATGAACTGCAAAGGCAGAACCTAAGGTGGGGGTTGAGGAGGGGTTTTAAGGGCAACAGCTGTTTGGTGTAAGGTGTAAGAAAGCGGTTCAATTTTTTAATAATTGGTTTGGCAGTATAGTGTGTATGGCTGGCTATAAGTCCAGATATAGGGATTATGTATTTTTGTCTGCCAAGAGCATCTCCTCCTGCTGAAAAAGGCTGTTCCCCCCTGCCCATTTAAGCAATCCTATCCTATATAATCTATCTATACTAATAATAGGGTAATAGGCTCATTAGACTGGTTCGACCGGCCATCTTCCGGACATCTGACTTCCTTCTGGACAAAGCCATGGTGGTGGGGGCCAAGGCAGAGGCAGTTAGGGGCGATCAGGCTGGCAGGAGAGGGCAGTTGGGGATGACCAGGACAGCAGGGGAGGGCAGTTGGGGGCAAGATCAGGCCAGCAGGGGAGGACAGTTGGGGGTGAGATCAGGCAGGCAGGGGAGGGCAGTTGGGGGTAACCAGGCCAGTAGGGGAGGGCAGTTGGGGGTGAACTGGCCACTGGGTAGGGCAGTTGGGGGTGAAATCAGGCCTGCAGGGGAGGGCAGTTGGGGGTGAAATCAGGCCTGCAGGGGAGGGCAGTTGGGAGCCAGATCAGGCCGGCAGGGGAGGGCCATTGGGGGTGACCAGGCCGGCAGGGAGGGCCATTTGGGGCGAGATCAGGCCGGCAGGGGAGAGCAGTTGGGAGTAATCAGGCCAGCAGGGGAGCAGTTAGGGATGATCAGGCATACAGGCAGAGTGGTTAGGGGATGATCAGGCAGGCAGGCAGGTGAGCAGTTAGGAGGCAGCGGGTCCCAGATTGTGAGAGGGATGTCCAATTGGAGAGGGTGCAAGCTGGGCTGAGGGAACTCCCCGCCCCCCCCATGCACCAATTTCATGCACTGGGCCTCTAGTTTATAATAAACACTCTCAGCAAAGTGGGACCAGAGGGAACATACTTTAACCTAATAAATAACACATATAACAAACCCACAGCCAATATCATACACAATGGGGAAAATCTAAAAGCATTTTCTTTAAGACCAGAAATAAGATAAGGTTGGAGAGGAACCAAGATGGCGGCATAGGTAAACACCGGAAATTGCTGCCTCACACAACCACTTCAAAAATACAACTAAAAGACAAAACGGACATCATCCAGAACCATAGGAAGGCTGGCTGAGTGGAAATTCTACAACTAGAGGAAAGAGAAAAGCACACTGAGACTCAGAGGAGGTGCAGAAATAAAGTGCAGAGGTACGGAGGCGCACGTGGAAAGGGCTGGTAGCTGAGGACGCAGCATAAGTGGAAAGGGCTGGAAACTGAGGACACGGTTGTCTTTTTCAATCCAGAGGGAGTCTCAAGCTCCCAACTGCTCTGAACTCCAGTTCCGGGTGAGTCTCTGGGGACCCAGACTCATACAGGAGAAACTGGACTGTCTGGCATCGGTCGGAACTCAAGGGCAGCATTCTCTCAGAGGTACTTGCAGCGATTACTGGCACACTGAGAAGCGGGGCCTCTTAGGGTAGGACTGAGGAGCAGCCATATCTGTTTTCTCCACCCTGTTGATTCCCTGAGACCCCGCCCCACCCAAGCTGTGCACAGAGGCTTTTGCATATGAAAGGCCTGGCCCTTTGCAATCTGAAAATTACCTAACTAACTGCAGCTGGGTCAGAGAAACCCAGAACTTCCAAAAGAAGGCCCAAGGCCCCACAGAAGCTTGCATTGCTTCACAGCTGGGCTCCTGCTGGGTACCTCAGGCAGAGGCTAAATTAGCACCTCCTTAGATCCAAGAGCCAGTGTACCCAGTGGTCAGAGTGGGACCATCCAGATTACAACTCCTCAGACCCATAAGGAACACACTCAGGGGGCAGACTCAGTGAGCACCAAAGCCCCACTGAAGCAAGTCTTGCCCCAGAAGAGTGTCTCCAGCACAGAAGTTCTTCCACTGCAGACACAGCTGATTCTCACAGCCAATTGGCCTGGAGGTCAATTCCTCCCAGTGATACCTACAGCAATCAAGGCTTAACTACAACAAGACTGTGCACAAAGCCCACAAAGGGGTGCACCAAGAGTGTCCACCTCAGGTAATTGAGGAGGCTGAGCCACTGGGCCCTATAGGACACCTAGCACACAAAGCCACTCTATCAACACAGGGAAGCATAAAAAAATGCGGAGACAAAGAAACAGGTCACCTATGACAGAAATGGAGGAAAGCAAACTACTGGATATAGAGTCAAA
>NW_005871323.1:15510-17613 GCF_000147115.1 Myotis lucifugus | reverse complement strand
CTTAGGATTACTTTTCCCAGCAACGCGTTCATTCAGAATTCTAGGTCCGGTTAAAGAACTTCCCCAGATAAGTACAAGCTAAAGCAGTCATCACCCCCTAATGTGGTCTTCTTGAAATGCTGAAAGTATTCCTTTAAGAAGAGGAAGATGAAGATAAAGGTATAGACACTAATTATGAACAACAAATTCCCATCTTTCAGCAAGTGAATCTAAAATTCATAGTGAATAAATAATCTGATGAACAGAAAAGAACTGATGAATATAATGAATCAGGGGCATAGAAAGGGAGTGGACTGACTATTCTCGAGGGGGAAAGGAGTGTGGGGGGTCTGGGAAGAGACTGGACAAAAATTGTACACCTATGGATGAGAGCGGGGGGGAGGGGGGTGGGCGTTAAGGGCAGAGGGTGGGGTGGGAACCGGGTGGAGGGGAGCTATGGGGGGAAAAAAGAGGAACAACTGTAATAATCTGAACAATAAAGATTTAAAATAAAGTATTAGACTAGGAAAAAAAAAGATAAGGTTGTCCACTCTCACCACTATTATTCATCCCAGTATTGGAAGTCCTAGCCACAGCTATCAGACAAGAGAAAAAATAAAAGGTATCCAAATGAAAAAGAAAGATGTAAAATTGTTATTTGCAGATGACATAGTACTGACTACAGAAAACCCTAAAGATTTCTCAAAAAAAAACTACTAGAACTAATAAATGAATTCAATAGAATAGCATGACACATAATTAATAATCAGAAATTGGTAGCATTTTATATACCAATAATAAGCTATCAGAAAGAGAAATTTAAAAAATATTCCCATTTACAATTGTATCAATAAAAATAAAATACCTGGGAATAAACTTGACCAAAGAGGTAAAAGACCTGTACCTGGAAAATTATAAGACATTGAATAAGATACAAATGAAATGAAGCATTTACTCTGCTCACAGATAAAAAGAATTAGTATCATTAAAACGTCCATACTATCCAAAGCAATCTATAGATTCAATGCAATCCCTACAAAATAACAAAGGCATTTTTCACAGAACTAGAACAAGTACTCCTAAAATTTATATGGAACCAAATAACAACAATCTTGAGAAAGAAGAACAAAATGAAGGTATCATGCTACCTGATATCAAAATATACTACAAGGCTATGGTAATCAGGCAGCATAGATTGACATTAAAAAACAGGCATATAGACCAATGAAATAAAATAGAGAACCTAGAAATAAACCCACACCTATATGGTCAATTAATGTATTACAAAGGAGGTAAGAATATACAATGGAATAAAAACATTCTATTCAATAAATGGTGCTGGGAAATTTGGACAGAATCATGCAAAAAAATGAAACTAAACCACCTTTTCACACAATATATAAGAATAAACTGAAAATGGATTAAAGACTTAAACATCTCTTGTTTTAAGCATCGAACAGACTGCCCAACCTATGAGGTAAGGCAGGGGGTTAGGAGGTAAGAGATTGATCAAAGGACTTGTATGCATGCATATAAGCATAACCAATGGACACAGACAGTAGGGGGGTGAGGACATGTGCTGGGGGGTGGGGGTGGCCCGGGAGAGGTGAATGGGGGGAAAAGGAAACTCATGTAATACTTTAAACAATAAAGAATTTAAATAAAAAAAAGACTTAAATGTAAGACTGCATACCATAAAACTTGTAGAGGAAGACACAGACAGGAAACTCTCTGACATTGCTTTTAGTAATATTTTTTCTGATATATCTCCTAGGGCAAGGGAAAAAAAAGAAAAAATAAACAAGTGGAACTACATCAAACTAAAATGGTTTTGCACAGCAAAGGAAACAATCAACAAAATAAAAGGGCAACCTACTAAATGGGGAAGATATTTACCAAATGTTACAGCCAATAAGTGATCAATATTCAAAATTTATAAAGAACTCATACAACTCAACACACACAAAAAACACAAACAATTCCATTTTAAAAAATAGGCAGAAGACCAGAATAGATATTTCTCCAAAGAGGACATACAGTCAGCAGACATATTAAAATATGCTTAGCATCATTAATCATGGGTAATTTGCAAAGAGAATGCACATTAAACCACCATGCTCTATC
>NW_005871323.1:0-11831 GCF_000147115.1 Myotis lucifugus | reverse complement strand
ATCTGTTTTTAAAATGCTTAACATAAAGTGCATAAATGTTATCTATACAACTCAATGGGTGTATAGATATAACAGTGACTAATAATATATAAAGTTTTAACAAATTAATAAGAATAGAAAGAATCACCACAACAGAACATGGGCAAAGAATATAGACATGCAATTCAAAAAAAAAAACAACCCACAAACATGCTATACAAGAATGGATCTGATAGATGTGCAGGCACACATTTAATCATGAAAAATGCAAATTAAAATAGCAATAAGATGCTATTTTTATACATTGCATTAAAAATTAAAAATTAATAATACACCATTGATCTATGATGGTGACACAGACTTTCATAACCTATGGAAGTAGAAATGAAAAATTTTAATTGGCAGGTATCTCTCTGTATTTCCAATTTATCTAGTCTTTGATTCAGCAATTCCATTGTAGGACTGTCATTCAAAAATTTTCATAAAAGCAAAGATATACTAGCTAATAATAACATTAACATTTGTTGACAACTTACTATTGGCTGATACTGTTCTTAGTGCTTTACATGTATGAACTCAAATAATTTTCAAAATAACATTGACTCAATAAATATAGCCCAGTCTGAGTGGTAGTTGAAGTTGAAAACTAAAGATTAAATGATAAGTAGTGCTTGTTTTTGCCTCAACACTAGGTAAAATAGGCTTTTTTTAAAAAAAAAAATGGCTAAATGGAGGAGACCAGCCATAGATCAGAAGGTGTTGCCCAGGTAGGTCAAGGGGCTGCGATATGGAACCAGGTGGAAAAAGCCACGGGTCTAGGCAGGCCTGGCTCCTACAATTTGATAACCATGGGGGGGAAGATTTTGCTTCCTTCATAACATTATTTTCAGTCACCTGCCATCTCTGTGTGCACTCCACTGTGCCTACTGCTGTGGGCTGAGGGAGAACTACAAGACCTAGACTTAGTCTCTGTCTCTCAGAGACATTGGGTAGGAACACTGTGCACTCTGCTCCAGCTGCCCAGAAAGGGAGCCCTGCCCAAACATCGAGGCAGCACCTACAGCATTATGCAGGGATTTCCTGTCCAGTGCTCCTCTCCGTGCACGTCTCTGCTCTTCTTGATAGCAATTCTATACCTGATTCATCTCTGCATCCTTCATACCTAGTACAGTGTCTGGCTCACAATGGACAACTAGTGAGTGGTTATGGAATAAATTAAAGATTGGATCCATGGATGGATAAATGAAGGTGAGTGCATGGTGGATGGGAAGGAAAGTGAATACCTCATATGTAGGGAAGGCTAAACCTTTCCTATATAGACTAGGGGCCCAGTGCACAAATTCATGCACCTTGAAAGGAACTGTGGGCCACGAGGTTGCAGTGGGCCCAGGGGTGAGTCTTGGCCCATCCTACATGCCCCCACCCAGCCCCTCCTGCCGCGACCCCCAGTCCCCTGTCTGCTGGCAGCCCCGCTCCTGCTGGCACCACTTGCAACTGCTGACGGTGCAGAGCGATTGGGGCCAGCACCAGCAGTGGCTGTGAGCAGGGCCAGCGCTGTCAGCAGGTGTGAGTGGTGGCTGCCAGCCCTGATTGCCCCTCAGGAGCAGGGGGAGGTGGAGAAGCCCTCAGGGATGATCAGGGCTGGCAGCCACTGCTCACACCCACTGACAGTGTTGAGCAACTGGGACTGGTGCTGGGCACCCGGCAGCAGGTGCGAGCAAGACCAGTACTGGCAACAGGTGCGAGCACCAGGCGGGACCGCTGCACATGGGAGCAAAAAATATTCAGTAACCACAAATGCTTCACCCCAATGACAGCGACCAGTGCCCTGCCTTGGTCTGGCGCCTCCGCTCACCTGCTCCACCATCCTGCTGCAGCCGATGCCCTCCATGTTTCATGCTCTGCCACCTGCTGCCAACACCTACCATGTTCAACATGTGCCCCCTCATGGTCAGCGCACATCATAGCGACCGGTTGTTTGGTTGTTCGGTTGTTCTGCCGTTTGGTCTATTTGCATATTAATGTTTTATATAGAGAGATAAGGGGGTTGCACTAGAGAATGTCTGAAGTGTACTGTCCTGCAACAGTTTCTCTATTCTGATCTAGCTATTTTCCATCCTGTAAGATTTCAGTTTTGTGGAATTCATTTCTACTCTTTAAGCTTCACCAGTACAAAGAAAGCTATAATTAAAATGGTAATGTTTTCTTTAGCTGCTTTTTCTCCTTTCAAAACAGAAAGATCTTTTGTACTTACTGTTTCATGTTTCGGAGAAAGCAAACACTAACAGACTCCGGGATGAATACAGATTATCTGTTCACTGTCCTATTACATCTTATCTGAAAATAAAATCTATTTTATGTTTATCATTTAGTATTGTTGCCATATTCAATGAAATCATGATATGTCTGAGACTGTCATTGCCAGCAATTTTTAACACTCAATCAAAGCTTCGAGGTGGAACAGTGAGAGCCAATGAAGCGCCCAGCATGTGGATCCCTGGAGCATGCTCTCCCCGCAGTGGAGGGCTGGAGGCCAAGAAGCCAAGCCAAACCATGCAAACACATTCCAGGCCTTGCTGAGGTGGGGCTAAGGTCATGTCCACTCACATTCCACTGGCCAAAACAAATCTCATGGCCAAGTCCTGTCCACAGAGCAGTGTCCTGCTGGGGAAGGGAAGAGTAAGCATTTGTTGGATGATAACACAAGTCATCACAGCAGGTCATTCTGAGTGAATCCTCAGAAGTTAATCCCTGATGGGTAATGATAATAATAAAATGAGTCATCACTTATTGAGTTCCTCCCATGTCTTGGTCACCACTATTTTTTTTAATGTATCTTTATTGTTGAAAGTATCACAGGAACCAGAACATGGCAGCAGGAAGGTCTGGAGTGAGGGTGAGTGTGTATGGGTGTGAGAGTGGGAAGGCATCTGTTTGTAGGAGCAGGTGCCGGAGCTGACCAGCAGACCCTGAGTGACAGATGAACAGATTACTCCAACACAGGTTTCTGTGAAAGAGAGGGCTAAGGGACTCTTCTACTTCAGTCGTAAAAGCAGTCCTGTTAGCCTGACTCATTGGCTTTTTATTATAACAACAACTTGAACTCAAATTAACCTCTAGATACAATCAGCAGGGTAAGTATTCTTGAGAAAGTATATGCTTCTACAAGGTCAGGTCTTTAAAGACTAAACATAGAGATTCTAGAAAAACACCAGGTGATTGGACTTGTTTGGAAAAGTCAAGGTAGGGGCTGCTATCTTCAGCAAGGTCCCCTCAGAGGCCCCTGACCTTTCAGAGAATCCTCCTTACAGACTTTCCAACCAAGTCCTGTCCTTCCCCACAAGCAGGAGCTTGGTGGGGGGGGGCGGGGTGCTCCAGATGGAGGAACTGCCACTGCCGAGTGCTGTTCAGCTGGGCACTTCTCTCCGTGACAGGGGAGAGCACACCATTATGAGGGAGCTGCAGGGTCCTCCTTGGGATGTGGGAGGAGGCTGTGAGGAGCAATCCTTCCCCAGCACCCCTAGGCCACTGATGGACACTCACAGCCCCACTGCTGAGACCCAAAGTCCCCAGACACACATACCAGTCATACCGGCCCAGTTAGCCTGAACTGTGCTCCTTGGAAGACCTGCTCGCTGACTTGACTGGCAATGCACAGACTCTGCCCTGATATGTTGGTGAACAGGACACCTGTTCAGTCCTGCCTCCTCCGTAGGGAAGTGACAAGCTGCCTCCTCCCATTTTGGCTAACAGGGCACCTGACCAGACACCTCCCCAGCAGCAGAGTGCCCAGCTTGCCCTAATACTTCAGTGAACACAGTCAGTAACTGACTGGCCCTGCCTCCTCCACAGGGGAGAGACAGGTATTCCTGCCTCATCAGCAGCAAGTACTCAGTCTGTCCCAACAGGGACCTGTTGCCCCAAAGCAGCAATCCTGACTGAGTGCCCCTGGACAACTGGTCCCACTGCCTTGATGTGGTGTGCCCAGCTCTGCCACTATGAACTGATGCCCCCAGATGCATGGACCTGTCATCATGGCCCACTGTGTCTTACCCAGCAACCCTGGACAAATGGCCCCACTGCCTGACACTTCCCAGGAAATGTGACCTGATGCACCCCAACACATGGATCTTCCAGAGACTGGATGTGCCTAACCTGGTACCAGAAGATCAGGTGCACTGCTGTGACCCAGTGGCACCAGTCACCTCTGAACACACAGACCCGCCACCATGAATCCACCCATCTCACCTGACTCCTCAGACACCTGACTGCTAAAATGGGAAGACAAAGAAACAACCCCTAAATGAAAGAAAAGAAGGAATCACCAGAAAAGAAACTAAGCAAAATGGAGGCAATTAATTCATCAGATAAAGAATTCAAAGTAATGGTTATAAGGATGCTCAAACATCTGAGTGAGAATAACAAGTAACTTAATGAGAATTCTAAGAAGCTAACTGAGAAATACACGAACATGAATAAAAATTACATGGAAATAAAGAATGACACAGCTGTAATAAAGAACAACCTGGAAGGATTCAACAGTACACTAGAAGAAGCTGAGGACTGAAACAGTGTGTTAGAACTCAAGGAGAAAAAAGCACCCAATCAGAACAGCAACTGGAAAAAAATTAAAAAGCAGGAGGAGAGTTTAAGGGAGATTTTGGACAACATGAAAGGAAACAACATTCACATAACAAGGGTGCCAGAAGGAGAAGAAGCTGAGTAAGGAAGAGAAAACCTGTTTGAAGAAATAATGACAGAAAACCTCCTTGACTTGGTGAAGAAAAAGTCACACAAATCCAGGAAGCACAGAAAGTCCCAATCAAGATGAACCAAAAATGACCCCCACCAAGAAACATCATAATTAAAATGGCAAATGTTAAAGACAAAGAATCTTAAAAGCTGTAAGAAAGAGACAGAAGTTACCTACAAAAGAACTCCCATTAGACTATCAATTGAATTCCAACCGAAACACTTCAGGCCAGAAAGGAGTGGCATGAAGTGTACAAAGTAATGAACTCCAAGGGACTGAATCCAAGACTACTCTATCCAACAAAAATACCATTTAAAATTAAAGGTGACAAAAGAAAAAGGCTAAAGGAATTTATTATCACCAAACAATTGATGCAAAAAATGCTAAAGGGACTGTTTTAAGAAGAAGAAATAAAAAGAAAGAGAGTAACACAGGCATAAAGAATAAGAATGGCAATAAATAAGTACCTACCAAAAATAACCTTAAATAAAAATGTATTAAATGCTCCAATCAAAAGATATAGGGTAGCTGAATGGATAAGAAAACATCATATATATATATACACTGTCTACAAGAGACCCACCTCAAAACAAAAGATTCAAGCAGAATGAAAGGGAAGGGATGGGAAAAAAAATTTTAAAAGCTGGGGTAGCAATACTCATATCTGACATAATGAAGGCCATACCAAGAGACAATGAAGGCCATCTCACAATAGTAAAAGTATTGATACAACAAGAGGCTATAACACTGGTAAACAATATAGGAGCACATGAATACATAAATTTCTGGAGGATTTAAAGGGAGAGATTGACAGCAATACAATCATAGTAGATGACTTTAAAACACCACTGACATCACTGGATAGATCTCCTAGACAAAAAATTGACAAGAAAACAGCAACCCTAAATGACACACTAGATCAAATGGATTTAATAGACACTTACAGAACATTTCACCGCAAAGATACTGAATATACATTCTTCTCAATTGCACATGGACATTTTCAAAGATAGACCAATGCTAGGGCAAGTCTCTACAAATTCAAGATGATAGAAATCATATCAGACATCTCGGTTCACAATGGCATGAATATAAGACCAAATACAATAAAAACACCCCAAAACATTCAAATACACAGAGGCTAAATAGCATGTTATTAACCAATGAATGGGTCACCAATGAAATCAAGGAAGAAATAAAAAACTTCCAGGAAACAAATGAAAATGAACACACAACAACCAAAAGTCTATGGAACATAGCAAAAGCAGTCCTGAGAGGGAAGTCCTGATAGGCACTACAGGCCTATGTCAAGAAACAAGAACAATTGCTTAAAAAATATCAAAACTATGACTTAAAGAATTAGAAAGAGAACAACAAGAAAAGCCCAAAGTAGGAGGAAGAAAATAATAAACATCAGAGCAGAAATAAATGACATGGAGAAAAAAAAATACAAAAGATCAATGAAACCAAAAGCTGGTTCTTTGAAAAGATAAAATTTATGCACCTTAAACTGGCTCATCGAGAAACAGAGAGAACTAAAAACAAATAAAGTAAGAAACGAAAGCAGTGAAATAACAATGGACACCACAGAAATACAAAGGATTGTAAACAAATACTATGAACAACAATATGCCAACGAGCTGGATAATGTGGATGAAATGGAAAATTTCTAGAAAAATACAAACTTCCAAAATTGAATCAGGAAGAAGCAAAAAATTTGAATAGGAAGATAACTTCCAGTTCATTATAAGTCGTAATCAAAAAACTTCCAGCAAACAAAAGCCCTAGCCCAGAAGGCTTCACAAGAGAGTTTTAATAAACATTGAAAGAACTAATACCTACCCTCCTCAAACTATTCCAAAAAATCCAAGAGGATGAAATACTTCCAAACTCTTTCTCTGAGGCCAGCATTATCCTAATTCCAAAGACAGATAAAGACACTACAAAGAAAGAAGATTACAAGCCAATATCCCTGATGAACATAGGTGCTAAAATCCTCAACAAAATATTAGCAAGTCAGATCTAGCAATACATTAAAAATATCAGCCCTAGCTGGTTTGGCTCACTGGGTAGAGTGTCAGCCTGTGGACTAAAGGGTCCCAGGTTCAATTCCAGTCAAGGGCACATGCCTGAGTTGTGGGCTCGATCCCCAGTAGGGGGTGTGCAAGAGGCAGCCGATTAATAATTCTCTCTCTCATCATTGAAGTTTCTATCTCTCTCTCCCACCTCTCTATCCATCCTCTCTGAAATCAATGAAAATATATTAAATAAAAAGGATCATATGCCATGAAGAATTGGGATTTATTCCAGGGATGCAAGCTGGTATAATATTCACAAATCAATAAATGTGATGCACCACATAAACAAACTGAAAGTAAAAAACCACATGATCAATAGATTCAGAAAAAGCATTTGACAAAATCAAACATACTTTTTTGATAAAAACTCTCAGCAAAGTGGGAATAGAGGGATCATATATCAACATAGTAAAGGCCAACTTACAGCCAACATCATACTCAGTGGGCAAAAACTAAAATCATTTCCTCTAAGAACAGAAACAAGCGGTCTGCATTCACCACTCTTATTCAACTTAACACTGGAAGTCCTAGCCATAGTGATCAGAAAAGAGGAAAACAAAAAGGCATCCAAATTAGAAAAGTTGTAAAACTGTAAATATTCTCAAGTGACATGATATTGTACATAGAAAATGCCAAGGATTCCACCAAAAAAACCTACTAGATTTGATAAATGAATATGGCAATGTAGCAGAATTCAAAATCAACACCCAGAAATCGCATTCTTATTCACCAATAATGAACTCTCAAGAAGAGAAACTAAAAAGTAACGTCATTTACCATTGAACAAAAAAATAAGATATTTAGGAATAAGTTTAACCAAGGAGGTAAAAGACCTTTACTCAGAAAACTATAGAACATTGAAAAAAGAGATAGAAGAGGATATAAACAAGTGGAAGAATATAGTGTGTTAATGAATTGGTAAAAATAACATCATTAAAATGTCCATACCAAAAGAGGCAAAAACATGCAATGGAGTAAAGACAGTCTCTTCAATAAACAGTGTTGGAAAAACTGGACAGACACATGTAAAAAGATGAAACTAGACCACCAACTTACACTACACACAAGAATAAACTCAAATGGATAAGATATTTAATTGTAAGTAATGAAACCATAAAAATCTTAGAGGAGAATATAAACAGTAAAATCTCAGACATCTCACATAGCAATATGTTTATGGATACATCTCCTAGGGCAAAGAAAACAAAGGAGAAAATAAATAAATGGGACTACATGTAATAAAAAGCTTCTGAACAGCAAAAGAACCCATTGAAAAAATGAAAAGGAAACCCACTCTATGGGAGAACACATTTGCCAATGATACATCTGATACAGGGATAATAGCCAAATATATATATATATTTATATATATATATATATATATATATAAGGAAAACAAATAACCCAATGAAATAATGGGCAGAAGACCTGAATAGACATTTCTCTAAAATGGACATAGAGATGGTCAAGAGACATGAAAAAATGCTCACCATCACTAATTATCAGAGAGATACAAATTAAAATGACAATGGGGTAACACCTCACACCTGCCAGAAAGGCTGCCATCAATAAATTACCAAACAACAAGTGCTGGTGAGGATGTGGAGAAAAGGAAACACTGCTGGTGGGAATGCAGACTGGTGCAGCCACTATAGAATTCAGTATAGAGTCTCCTCAAAAAATTTAAAATGGAACTGCCATTTGACCCAGTTTTTCTACTTCTAGGAATATATCCTGAGAAGTCTTTAACACAAATCAGAAAGAAAATATGCACCCCTATGTTCATAGCAGTGTTATTTATAATAGCTAAGATTTGGAAATAGCCCAAGTGCCCATCAATACATGAATGGATAAAAAAGCTGTGGGAAACTTACACTTTGAAATACTATTCAGCTTTAAAAAAGGTCCATCCTTTGGGACAGCATGGATGGACCTGGAAAATATTATGCTAAGTGAAATAAGCTAATCTGAGAAAGACAAATATCACATGATCTCATTTACTTGTGGAATCTAATGAGTAGAATGAATTCACTAACAAAATAAAACAGAAGCATGGAGGCATGGAACAGATTAACATACCTTGATGTGGGGTTGGGGTGATGAGAAAAGATAAACCAAAGATCTTATATACTTGTAGGCATAGCCCATGGACATGGGCAATAGGGAAGTGAAGACATGGGGTGATGGGTAGGGGCTGGAAAGATGGAGGTAAAGAGGGGGGAAAGGAGAGATATCTGTGATACTAATATATATATATATATGCCTAAGCAACTGAAGGACTGGTCGACCGGTCGCTATGATGTGCACGAATCACCAGGGGGAAGACGGTCAACTCAGGAGCTGCCCCTGGTGGTCAGTGTGCTCCCACAGCGAGAGTGCCTCTCAGTTGACCAACCCCTCCTGGTGACCTACCAGCCGGCGGCAAACACTCACTTCCTCAGTAGTCCTGCAGGTCCAATCTCCAGAGAATGGGCCAGGCACAACAGACTGGTGCCACCAGCACAATCCCGACAATACTGCCAGCCACCTGGAAGTCAGCCTCGGACACCGCATAAAGGCGGCTGCCAGGTGGCTCCCAACAACTGGTACAAACATCAGTGGGCAGCGAGTGCTGCTACGGTGGCGTGAGACTCTCCTGATCAGGACTGACTGAGCATGAGCCCACGTCAGGTACAGTGGGACCAGGATGAGCGGGAGCAGCAGGCAGGAGCAGCAGGTGGCGTTGGACTGTGGTTTCAGCCTGATCCCCTCCGGCCATGCTGAGGAAACCCACCCATGCATGAATTCATGCACCAGGCCTCTAGTCTATATAATAAAAGGCCAATGGCCGTAACAATCAAAACGACCAAACGAATAGTCACCAGTAAGTGCATAGAGCACCTCTCAGTCCCTGCCCCATGGCCCACAGGCTCTTATCACAGCAAGGCTGGTGGCTGGTGAGCAGGCGGGGCGGTGGGCGGGTGGGTGGGGCAAGACAGTGAGGCAAGAGAGGCAGGGTCTGATCAGCAGCTGCCACGGAGGCTGCAGATCAGGCCCAGAGATAGGCCCGGAGAGAGAGGTGGGGCCTGGTCCACAGCTGCTGTGGAGGCTGCGGAACAGGCCCAGAGATAGGCCAGGAGAGAGAGAAAGCTGTCAGCAGGCCATTCTGGATTCCCAGAAGAGCAATGCTGCCTAGGATGTGAGCTTTGTGCTGAGTGGCATAGATCCGACCAATCAGAATCTAATCTGGGTGAACTGCAAAGGCAGAACCTAAGGTGGGGGGCTGAAGAGGGGTTTTAAGAGCAATAGCTGTTTGGTGTAAGGTGTAAGAAAGCGGTTCAATTTTTTAATGACCAGTTTGGCAGTATAGTGCATATGGCTGATTATGTATTTTTGTCTGCCAAAAGTATCTCCTCCTGCTGAAAAAGGCTCCCCCCCCCCATTTAAGCAATCTTATACTATATAATCTATCAATACTAATAAAAGGGTAATATGCTAATTAGACCAGGTCAACTGGCCATCTTCCGGACGTCCAACTTCCTTCCGGACAAAGCCATGGTGGTGAGGGCCAAAGCAGAGGCAGTTAGGGGCGAGATCAGGCTGGCAGGGGGTTAGGGGCTATCAGGCCAGCAGGGGAGGGCAGTTGGGGGCGCAACCAGGCAGGCAAGGGAGGGCCATTGGGGGTGACCAGGCCAGCAGGGGAGGACCATTGGGGGAGACCAGGCCGGCAGGGGAGGGAAGTTGGGGGCATTAGGCAGGCAGACAGGTGAGTAGTTAGGAGCCAGTGGTCCTAGATTGCAAGAGGGATGTCAGACTGCCAGTTTAGGCCTGATCCCATAGGGGTCCCAGATTGGAGAGAATGCAGGCCAGGCTGAGGGACACCCCCCCCCATGCACGAATTTCGTGCACCGGGCCTCTAGTCTATACATATAAAAGCCTAAACAACCAAATGACCAAATGACTGAACTATCAGTTGACCAGTTGACCACCAGGGGACAGATGCTCAATGCACAGTATTGGGCTCCCTCCTGTCTGGATTGGACCTGCAGGGATCAGGTTGGAACCAGCTATCCGACATCCCCCAAGGGGTCCCAGATTGCGAGAGGGTGCAGGCCAGGCCAAGGGACCCCACTGGTGCACAAATCTAGTCAATAAAAAGTTTATTTTTTAATAAAAATCACAAGATCATATCAATTAATGCAGAAAAGGCATTTAACTGAATCCAATACCCTTTTTTGTTAATCCTTAATCCTCACCAGAGGATATTTTTCCATTGATTTTATTTTATTTTATTTTATTTTAGAGAGAGAGTGGAAAGGATAGGGAGAGACAGAGAGAGAAACATTGATGTGAAAGAGCACATTGATTGGTGGCCTCCTGCATGCTCCCTGACAAGGTCTGGAGATTGAGCCTACAACCTAGGTATGTGCCCTTGACCTGAATCAAACCCAGGGCCCTTCAGTTTATCCACTGAGCCAAACCAGCTAGGGCCCAACACCATTTTTTTTTATAAAATTCTCAGCAAAATGGGATTAGAGGAATCATACCTCAACATAATAAAAAGCCTTATATGACAAAACTACAGCCAACATCATACTCGAAGGATAAAAATTAAAACCATTTCCCCTAAGAACCAGAATAAGATGGTGATGCCTACTTTCACCACTCCTGTTTGACATAGTACTGGAAGGCTAGCCATAGTGATCAGATAAGAAGAAATAAAAGGCATCCAAATTGGAAAGAAGGAAGTAAAACTGTCATTATTTGCAGAAGACATGATATTGTACATGCCCTTGACTGGAATCGAACCTGGGACCCTTCGGTCCGCAGGCCGATGCTCTATCACACTGAGCCAAACTGGTCAGGGTGAACTTCCCTCTTAAGACTGCTTTCACTGTTCCATAGATGTTGGATTGCTATGTTTTCATTGTCATTTATTTCCAGGATCCTTTTTATTTCTTTTTTGATCTCTTTGGGCACCCAATAATTGTTTAATAACATGCTATTTAGCCTCCAAGTGTTTGAATTTTTTATTGTTTTTA
>NW_005871322.1:1723069-1729767 GCF_000147115.1 Myotis lucifugus | reverse complement strand
TGGGATGTCTGACCTCTTTCTCCAGCTGGACTTCTTCACATGATGGTGAAAAGGTACCAAGAGTCAGAGCAGAATCTGCAAGGTCTCCTGAATAATCGGCAATAGTCACTTCTGCTGAATTCTATTGGTTAAAATGAAGACATAAGACTAGCTCAGATTCAAAGGGTGGGAAAATCGACCTCACCTCTTAATAGGAGGGACTGCAAAGAATTTGTGGCCATTTTTAAACTATAAAGTAAGCTTCCTATATGCTCCTGGTGCTTGGTGGGAATGGTGAGGCGGTATTGTCTCTAGAATGTGCACCAAGGAGTAGAATTGCTGGAACTGAACTTTTCAACCTTAGTTTTTTAATTATATTAAGATTATTTATTTAGATATAATTTGTGTACCATAAAATTTACCATTTTAAAGTGGCGAATTCAAGAGCTTTTAAGTTGTACAACCATCACTATTATCTAATTACAGAACACTTTTATTAACCCAAAAAGGAATCCCTTACCCATTAGCCATGAGCCCCATCCCCAACTCCTCAGCTCCTGGCAAACACCTGCAGATTTGCCTACTCTGAACATTTCATATGAATGGAATCAAATAGTCCATGGTTTTCTGTGCTTGGCTTCTTTCACTTAATATAATGTTTTCAAGGTTCATCCAGGCTGTAGCATGCATCAGTACTTCATTCCTTTCTATGGCTGAATAATGTTTCATTGTATTAATAACTACATTTTGTTTATCCATTCACCAGTTGGCTATTATGAATAATGCTGCTATGGATATTCATGTACAAGTTTGTATACATATTTTCAATTCTCTAGAATATATACCTAAGAGTGGAATTGCTGGATCATATGATGATTTATGTTTAACTTTTTGAGGAATCACCAAACTGTTTTCCATAGCAGCTGAACCATTTTACATTTCCACCAGTAATGCATGAAGTTTCCAATTTCTCCACACCCTGGTCAACACTTGTTATTTTATAGTTTTAAAAAAATCACAGCCATTCTAGTGGGTGTGAAGTGGCATTTCATTGTGATTTTGATTTGTATTTCCCTAATGATTAATGATGTTATGCATCTTTTCATGTGCTTGTTGGCCATCTGCATGTCTTTGGAGAAATAGCTATTCAAATCCTTTGTCCATTTTAGAAATGGGTTGTCTTTTTATTTTAATATATTTGTATTGATTTTAGAGAGAGAGGAAGGGAGAAGGAAAGCGAGAGAGAAATATCAATTGATTGCCTCCCCTGATTGGGGATTGAACCCACAACCTGGGTATGAACCCTGACTGAGAATCAAACCAACGACCTTTCAGTGCATGGGACGATGTTCAACCGAGCCACACCGGCCAGGTCATTAAAAATGGGTTGTCTTTTTATTGTTGAGTTGTAAGAATTCTTTATGTATTCTGGATGCTAGACCATTATCACATACATGATATGCAAATATTTTCTCCCATTCTGTGGATTGTCTCTTCACTTTTTTAATGCCATCCTTTAAGACACAAAAGTTTATGTTGATGAAATGCAATTCATCTATTTTTTTCTTTGGTTGTTCATGCCTTTGGTGTTATATTTAAGAAATCATTGACTAATACAAAGTCCTAAAGATTTACACCAAAGTTTTCTGCTAAGTATTTTATAGTTTTAACTAATACATTTAGGTCTTTGATTCATTTCTAGTTCATTTTTGCATATGGTGTGAGGTAAGGGTCCAGCTTCATTCCTTTGTGTGTGGATGTCCAGTTGTCCCAGCACCATCTGTTGAAAAGACTCTTCATTCCCCCATTGAATGATCTTAAAACTCTTGTTGAAAATCATTTGTCTATTATCACAATATCAAATAGCAAGAATGATAGCCAGCATGCTTGCCTTGTTCCTAGTTTGGGAATCATTCTATTTTTTCATCATTAAGTATGCTGTTTGATATGGTATATATATATCAGGAACAGAAATTTCCCTTTAATTCTGGTTTACTAATGTTTAATCATAAATGAGTATTACATTTTATCAGCTACGTTTTCCTGAAGGTATTAAACTGATTACAATCTTCTCTAACTAGATAGTATGGTATATTACATTAATGAATTTTCTGCTGTTGAAACGCCCCTGCATTCCTGGGGTAACCAATTGCAATTATTTTCTACTATGAGTTCCTTTTCTAGCTCCTTGTCTCAGATCATGCATTGGAGTGGCAATGTCATTTCCTGTCTTGGCTCCTCATCAAAAACTCCAGCTGGAATGTTCTCCTAGATGCTTCCGAAAGTTTGAATTTGCTCATTAGTGATGGGGGGTGGGAGAGGCGGGAGGTGGCCAAGAGGCTCTAGGGCAGAGCCTAGTGCTTTAGGCTGTGTAAGTATTTGTTATAGAGGATCCAGGTGAAAGCCAATGAAAAGTATAAGCTTATTATCTCATGTTTTGAGCACTTTCTAATACACCAGGAGCTGTGCTCAGTGCTATATATACATTATTAATAATGATGCCACCTGACACATAATTTTATTAACCAATGTCACCCCAATAAATTCAATAAAAAAGTTTTAAAAAAAATAACGATGCCAGCTCGGCCGCTATAGCTCAGTGGTTGAGTGTCGACCTATGAACTAGAATGTCATAGTTCTATTCCCAGTCAGGGCACATGCCCAGAGTTGTGGGCTCGATCCCCAGTGGGGGGTGTGCAGGAGGCAGCCAATCAAGAATTCTCTCTCATCATTGATGTTTCTATTTCTCTCTTCCTCTCCCTTCCTCTCTGAAATCAATAAAAATACATTAAAAAAATAATGATACCAGCTACCATTTATTGATTCTTTACTCAATTCAGGCACTGTACTATTTGTCATACAAATAGTTTTTCATGTAATCCCCATAATCACCCTATGGAAAGTGTATTATTATCTCTATTTTACAGATGAAGAAACTGAGGCTGAGAGAGGCTAATTTGCCAATGGTCATAAGACAGAGCTAGGGTTCAAAATCAAGTTTGTCTTGTTGCAGAGTTTGTGACCTTAACCACTGCTATCCTTGCTATGGCTAATTAGTTTTGTCAGCCCAAACTCCCATGATCAGTTTTAAGTACGGACAGCTCTGTGTGACTGGTATGTGACTGACCACTGCCAAGTGTGACTGGCTAGAGTCATTATGGTCTGACTGGTCTTAATGTGAGGCCATGACACATGCTCACATGAGGTTTTCTGCAATAACAGCTACCTTAGGGAATTCACGGTGTGTAGTTTTTTAAAAATTGTGTGTGTTGTGTTTTTTTTTTTAATTTGAGAGAGGGAGGAAGGGAGCTGGAGAGAGAGAGGCAGGAAGGGATCAGGGATAGGGGGGAGAGAGACAGAGAGAGAGAGAGAGAGAGAGAGAGAGAGAGAGAGAGAGAGAATTGATGAGAGAGAAACATTGATCGGCCCGCACGTGCCCTGACTGGAATTGAACCTATGACCTCGAGGTGCATGGGACTACACTCAGCCAACTGAACCACACCAGCCAGAGCAGTGTGTACTTTTAAAAAAACAATAGCTTTAGTCTGGCTGGTGTTGCTCAGTGGTTAATCTCCATTGCCCTCTTTTCTTTCTCTCACATCCCAACCCAGTAACTCCTGTTGGTTCTATCTTCCAAATATATCCAGAATTGGACCCCTTTTAAGACTGGATTATGGTCCTGGTCTCCACTGATCCCCACCTTCTGCTTTTGTCCTCAATCTGTTCACCCCACAGCAGCCAGATCATGTCACTGCTTTGCTCAAAACTCTCTTCTGTCCTTCTCAGTGCAAAAACCAAAGCTATCCTAGGGGTTTTGACCCCCTTACTTCTCAGATTTCTTCTTCTACTTCCTCCCCACTCACTCCTTTTCAGCACTCAGGCCTCTGAACTGTTCCTCAAGCACCAAGTATACCCCTGCCCATATGACTCCTTTCACCTGCAGCACTCCTCACTCAGATAGCCACAGGGCTCCCTCCCTCCCAGGATTCACATCTTGGCTCTTCCTCTACTGAGGTCTCCCTGACCTTCCTATTGAAAGGTGTACCCTTGCACATACTACTTTTCAACTCCCTCACCCTACTTTAGTTTTCACCTTAGCACTTCTCACCTTCTAACATAATACAGAACTTACTTTTATTATGTTTATTATTAGAGGCCCAGTGCACGAAAATTCGTGCACTCGGGGGGAGAGGTCCCTCAGGCCAGCCTGCGCCCTCTTGCAGTTCGGGACCCCTTGGGGGATGTCCACCTGCCAGCTTAAGCCTGCTCCCCAGGAGATCAGGCCTAAGCTGGCAGCCAGACATTCCTCTGGCAGCCTGGGAGCCCTAGGGGGATGTCCAACTAACGGCTTAGGCCCACTCACCATGGGGAGTGGCCTAAGCTGTTAGTTGGACATCTTTAGCGCTGCCCGCTGCTGCGCTGGGCCAGCCATGAGTTGGCTTCTAGCTGAGCGGCACTCCCCCCGTGGAAGCACACTGACCACCAGGGGGCAGCTCCTGCATTGAGTGTCTGCCCCCTGTTGGTCAGTGCATGTCATAGTGACCGGTTGTTCTGCCATTAGGGTCAATTTGCATATTACCCTTTTATTATATAGGATTATCCTCCTCCTCCTATCTATATGTCAGCACAAGGAGGGGAGAGGTTTTTGGAGTGTTTTTTTCAGGAGTCTGGAACACTGCCCTGGCACACAGCAGATGCACAGTAGATATTTATTGAATGAGTGTATGACCCCAGGTTGCTCTGAAATGAACCAGAGCGTCCAAGGTTGCTTCCTTTCGTCCTCTACTCTCTTTTGAGGCAAACATGTTTTGGAGACACTCTCAGACTCTTTGCTCCCAGCCCCTCATTCTCACAGCCAGCTAATTTTCCACCTGGAGGTAGTGCCTGAAACCTCCTTTCAAACTCACTTTGAGTTAATATTTATATACAAAAAGCCTCACATTTGTGTTTATTATGTGCCTGCCCTCTGGGCACACCAGGTGCACATTCAGTGCCTCCTTCTGAATAAGAGGACCTGAGGTTCTTCCTGCATACATTTTTGTGGACCTTAATTTGGGTTCATTCATTCATTCACAGGCAGATCTGGGCTTCAGGGGGCTGAAGAATGCACAATTCTTAAAGAAGGGGAGGCCTTCTTTAAGGGAAAAAAAAAAACAACCCACAAAATTACAGGTATAAAATTAGGTATGAAAGTTAGTATTTACTTAGAATGTGAAAATAAATCACTTTGAGCCACAATTTTAAAAAGCTAGATTCCTTCTTTCCTAATCTATATCCTTTTTCTTTCTTTTTCTCGTCTTATTGCATTAGTTAAGATTTCCAGTATGATGCTGAAAAGCAGTGGTAAGAGGGAACATCTTGGCTTGTTCCCGATCTTTGTGGAAAAGCTTAAGTTTCTTACCATTAAGTATGATGTTAGGTGTAGGTGCTTGGTAGGTATTTATCCAGTTGAGGAAGTTCCCTTCTATTCCTAGTTTCCTGAAAATTTTTATCATAAATGTGTGTTGAATTTTGTCAAGTGCTTTTTGTGCATCTATTGATATTGTGGACAAAAAAGAGGCCACACACTAAATCTGACAAGCTCAGGGGAGGCCTGCATGACAAGCCTTTCAAAATCAGAGACCGAAAATAACCACACAGGATGATCTGAACATAAAAATTCCCAACTAAAAGCAGGTCATGGCGGGTAGTCACAGCCTAGGCATGTAGCTTCCTTAACAAACGTCAATTTTTACCTTAAGTGAGCCTGTCTATTGTGTTTTTGCGTCTAAGATAACATACCTTTAAAATGTCACAGTAATCTTTTCCAGACCCCTCAGGTCACACCCCTGCACCTGAGCACAAGACCACAGAATCCCTGGTTGTTAATTTATTCCCCATATACTAGTACATCTCTATGTGCTGTAAATGTTCATTGTTAACTATCCTCTGCTCACCCATGTAAAAGAAGTGTGTGTCCCTCCATTTTACTTTTTATCCAATCCCAGAGATTTTCTCACTTTGCCTTCTCCTGCCCGCTTAACCTACCATCAACATTTTTTATGTAACCCTTCTTACTTCTCCTTTGATTTGATGTATAAAATAAGCTGAAAAACTGCCATTCTTGAGAGCATTTTCTCAGTCTGTTGAGATTGTGCTTCCTGGCAATTGTTGTCAGTCTGGCTCAAATAAATTCTTGTAAGACTTTTTCTTAGACTGGATGTTCTTTTGTCCACAATATGATCATGTGATTTTTCTTCATTAGCCTGCTGATGTGATGATGCTTGTCAACACCATACTGGAAGTCCTAACTAATGCAGTAAGACAAGGAAAGTAAATTTAAAAAGTAAAAATTGGGAAAGAAGAAATAGAAATGCCTTTGTCTGCAGATGACATAATCATCTATGTAGAAAACCAGAAAGAATCAACAAAAAAAACCTCTTGGAACTAGTAAGTGATTAATAGCAACATTGCAGGATACAATGTTAATTTTTTTTAAGCCAATTGTTTCCTATATATCAGCAATGAACAAGTGGAATTTGAAATTAAAAGCAAAATACCATGTATGTTAGCACCCCCCAAAAATGAAATGCTTAGAAGTAAATCTAACCAAATATGTACAAGATCTCTATGAGGAAAACTCTAAAATTCTGATGAAAGAAATAAAAAAAACTGCCCTAGCCAGTTTGCTCAGTGGAGAGAGCATTGGCCTGGGGACTGAAGGTCTGGGGTTGGATTCC
>NW_005871322.1:1718751-1722435 GCF_000147115.1 Myotis lucifugus | reverse complement strand
ATATGTTGATGCTCAATCACTGAGCCAAACCAGACGGTCTGGAAAATTAGCATTTTAATCAGTAGACTGAGTAAAGTGGATCACCCTCACCAATGCTGGTGAACATCATAAAATCCATCGAGGGCCTGAACAGAGTAAAAAGGCAGGGAGGGCCTTGACCAGGTAGCTCAGTTGGTTAAAGCCTCATTCCAATACGCCAAGGTTACAGGTTTGATCCCCAGTCAGGGCACATACAAGGATCAACCAATGAATTAATAAACAAGTAGAACAACAAATTCATGTTTCTCTCTCTTTCTCTTTAAAGTCAATAAGTAATTTTTTGTTAAGGTAGAGAAAGTGTGAATTTACTTTCTACTTGAGCTGGGACATCCATCTTTACTGGCCCTCTGACACTGGTGCCTCTGGTTCTGGGGCCTTTGGACTTGGACTGGGACTTACAACATTGTCCCCATTCCCCCTTCTTTCTCAGGCCTCCAGGTTTGGACTGGAACTGTATCACTGGCTTTCCCGGGTCTTCAGTTTACAGACAGCAGATCGTGGGACTTCTCAGCCTCCAAGCCCTCATTATAAATCTCATTATATACATATTCCTAGTAACCACACAACCTGTTTTCCCTTTGGGTCATTTCCCTCCTAGGGGATAGTCCCAGTGAAGGTAGGGAAAAATAGCCTCAACTTGAAATGTCACAAGCATTTCAAGTTCTGAGCCTCCTGAACTTGGAAATTAAATTGTATTCAAAGTGCTTTCCCAGTACCAGTTTACAAAAAATCCTAGTTTACCTCCTGCCGGCTTCAGATTTAATTATGAATCATGTTGGATGGATGGATAAGGACACAGTGTGCCTAGTGGGCTGGGTGGCTATCTATTCTTGCCTGCTGGGCTTGCGTTCTTGTGGTTTATAATGTCTTCTTGGATGAATAATAACCTCACGCTCAAGCCAGGACTTTTTCGTATTTGTCAATGACCTATAGAGGCTGGAAGCCTGAGATCTCAAATTCAACAGCAGGCCTTTTAAGCCCGCTCAATCAATCAGGCCACATAGAGCCACAGAAAGTACAAGCTGCTGATGCAGACGGCCTCAAGTACCCAGAGGAACACACCACTTGCCTGGAAGTGGGGGGTTGAATTTTTTTTTCTCTCTTGAAAATGCCCAGTTGCTAGGGCGCTTTAGGTGCTCAATGGCAGGGCCCTCTCACAAGGAGTCTACTTAGATCTGTCCTCTAAGCCCCCATCGGATGCACCAAATTCCATCAATAGATAATCATTCCCATGCCGAAGCCGGTTTGGCTCAGTGGATGGAGCGTCGGCCTGCGGACTGGGGGGTCCCGGGTTCGATTCCGGTCAGGGGCATGTACCTGGGTTGCGGGCACATCCCCAGTGGGGAATGTGCAGAAGGCAGCTGATCGATGTTTCTAGCTCTCTATCTCTCTCCCTTCCTCTCTGTAAAAAATCAATAAAATATATTTTTTTAAAAAAATCATTCCTTTAACTTAAAACTTTCCCCCAGTAACCCAGCATTCCCTCCTGACTTGCTGATTATTTTCCACTTGGTCAGATTCAAAGACTTGGTTATTTTTAAAAATATATATGTATTGATTTCAGAGAGGAAGGGAGAGGGAGAGATAGAAACATCAATGATGAGAGAGAATCACTGATCAGCTGCCTCCTGGGCCTGTGTCCCAACTAGGAATCAAACCAAGACCACGATGCACAACCACTGAGCCACACCAGCTGTGCATGTGTCCTGGTTATTTTTAATCCCTTCCTCTCTTCTTCCTTCCTCCCCTCCTCCATTCAATTAATCATGAAGCTTCCTTGATTATTCCTTCAGAGTGCTTCTGGGGAAGGACTATTGAAGTGGTAGGAGTACTGGTTGTGTGACGCTGAACAAGTGATTCAAACTTTCTCTGAGCCTCAATTTCTTCATCTGTAAAGTGGAACCAACAACATTATATCTCACAGGGTTTTTGTAAGGATGAAAATTAATACATGGTTTAATTAAAAAAAAAAACATGCACATACACAACACCATTTTCCCAGAAGCCTCTTCAGCTGACTAGTATCAAGCCTAGTGATTTGTAAGATTCTTTGCATGTATTCTATTTAAAAACACACATGCAAGTAATCCATGTTTTTATAAATATGAGATCATACTCCATATTTTGAATAAAGAAATTTAACCCAGGTGTGTCCTTTCCTTTCTGTTTCCTCCTCCACAACCCAAATTAGGTCTATATTCACTTCTGCAACAGCTTCTTTTTTTTTTAATTGATTTTTTTTTTAAGAGAGAGAGAGAGGAAGGGAGAGAGAGAGATTTGTTGTTCCATTTATTTATGCATTCATTGGTTGATTCTTGTATGTGCTCTGACCGGGGATCAAACCTACAACCCTGATGCATGGGGAGAATGTTCCAACCAACTGAGTCACCCAGCCAGGGCTGCAACAGCTTCTTAACTGTCCTTCTTATTACTATTCCCTCTCTCCCTGCTCCTCCATCATGTTCCCTCTCTCCTTAACACCCTCCTCCTCGCTGCTACTGCTGCTGCTACTGCTGCTGCTACTGCTGAAGTTACTTTTTTCTAAAACACTCTTCAGACGATGACTTTCTCATACTCAAAAACCTTCAATGGCTCCCTTTGCCTTTGAGTATTGAGTCCCAACTCCTCAGCCTGGCAATGAAGACTCTCCCAAATTGACCCAAACCCAGTCCAGTTGAACAAGCATTTCCTGAGTGCCCACTGTGTGCCAGCCTCAGGCATGGCTCAGGGATGGGGATTTGACAATGAGGAAGCCTTAGCCTCCTCTACAATCTAGTGGGGGAGATGGACAGATGAACAGACATTTTCTATAATGCATAGTAAACAGCAGGATAAAAATAATCCCAGGGAGCTCTGGGATCACAAGAAACCATCCACTTTTCTGGTCATGTCCTCCTCTCCTCTCATCCAAATCCTCCCTGTTCTGTGTTCCATACATATCATGGCAACTCTACCTTTACCCCGAGGTAAAAAAGCACCCACTGCCCATTACTGCATTCCTTTGTTGGGCCATTGCCAAGATTACATACTCTTCAAGGGCATCAACAGTAGAATGGATAAAACAACCCATATATTCACCCAGTAGAACACTGCCCAGCAATGAGAATGAACGGCCTCCAATGACATGCAATGACATGGATGAATCTTACAGACATCATGTTGAATGAAAGAACCCAGACACAGAAGAGTCCAGAGCATTATGATTCAAGTTGCATACATTTAAGTCCAGGAGAAATTAATCTATGGCTTTGAAAGTCAGGATACAAAAGTTTCATGCAACACTTGCTCGCTCTTAGTGTGTGTGATGCAGTCTATTGTTTGCTGTTTTGAGATGTTGTTTTTAAGTACCAGTCAGTCACCCATTCAATGGACCCCATGAAGAATCAGAACCCACAATTTGAAAAACACACTGCTCTAGAATCTCCATTTGAAAAACGAAAATAAAGTGCCCTCCTCTTCACCCCACCTTTTTCCTCCACTAACGGCCTGAGGCGGGGGGGTTTCCCCGTTAAAAGAAAAAGCATCTCCCCCGCCCCTGTTTCTCCCCTCCTTCAACCCGTTTTTTTTAAAGACCGCTTGGGGGAATCTCGGGGAGGAACCCCCCTCGCGAAAATTTTTTTTCGGGGCGCCCAAAAACCCCCCTTG
>NW_005871322.1:1714583-1717950 GCF_000147115.1 Myotis lucifugus | reverse complement strand
GTCCTATGCATGAAATTTGTGCAAGGGGCTTGGGCCCTCTGCCACAGCGGCTGCCTCTGCCTTGGCCCCCACCGCCACGGCTTCATCTGGAAGAACTTCTGGTCTAATTAGCATATTATGCTTTTATTATTATAGATTCACGTCCTATTATTTGTTTCTCTGGAAAACCCAGATTAATACAGCATCTAACTTTGCACCCCCGATCTCCAAATTAATCGGCCTCTGAGGAGATTCTTACTTAATAAATATGGTTTAATAAATAAACCAATACTTATAAATTTAATTGTCTTTTTATTTTTAATATATTTTTATTGTTTTTATTGATTTCAGAGAAGACAGAAGAGGGAGAGATAGAATGATGAGAGAGAATCACTGATTGGCTGTCTCCTGCAGGCCCCCTTCTAGGGATAGACAGAGCCTGCAACCCAGGCATGTGTCCTGAACCAGGAATCGAACCATAACTTCCTGGTTCATAGGTCAGAGCATTAAACCACTGAGCCACAATGGCCGGACTATTCTATTTATTTATTTTTAATATATTTTTATTGATTTCAGAGAGAAAGGGAGAAGGAGAGATAGAAACATCAATGATGAGAGGGAATCATCGATTGGCTGCCTCCTGCATGCCCCTTACTGGGGATGGAGCCGGCAACCCAGGTGTATGCTCAAGACCGGAAATCGAACTAGTGACCTCTTGGTTCATAGGTCGACACTCAACCGCTGAGCTATTCTATTTAAAGAATTCATTTTCCCAAAGTACAGCCTTCCTACTGACTGCAGGGTGGTAAGTGCCTCCATCATCAGATTTTTGAATGCCTAACTTCTGCCCCCAGTTGGTTTACAAGGTAGCCTTCTGGACTCCATTTCCTACTTCCCACACATTGACTTGTTAACTGACTGAATGTGTTATTATTAACTGTGGGATCCTGAGCAAATTATTTACCACTCTCCCTCAATCTCCTCACCTGTAGAATGGGGACAAAAGAAGTATCAATCTCATAAGGTTGTTGTGAGGATTAAATGAAGATGCTTAGTACACAGTAAGCATCAAATAAATGGTTGCTAAGTTGGTGTTCTTTTATCCCAACAGCCTCTCACCTTGTCTTCTCTTTAAGGGGCTGTATTAGTTAGCTCTTATTGAATAAAAAATCTTCCCCAAACTCAGAAATTTGAAACAATTGCTCATGAGTCTGTGGGCCAGCTGGTTGGTTCTGCTGATCTGAGCAGGCTTGGCTAATCTCTACTGGGCTGATTCATGTCTCTTTAGTCAGCCAGCAAGTCAGCTGGTGGCTCGCAGGTCTAGGATGGCCTCATTCACATGTCTGGCAGTTGGCTGGCTTTGGGATGACGGGGCCATGAGGCTCAGCAGTGTAGCCTGGGCTTGTTTTCACAGCGGAGGCAGTGTGCCAAGAGAAAGAGCAGAAGCATGCAAGCTCTCTCGGGGCCTGGGTGTGGAAGGTACACTGTTATTTCTGTGGCACTCTATCGGTCAAAGCAAGGCTGGTTCAGACCCAAGGATTGGGGAAATAGACTTTTTAGATGGTGGAGCTGCAAAGTCCTATTATAAAGGGTGAGGATACAGGGAGGGATGAGGATGCCAGCTTTGATATCAAACTGCCATGAGAGCATTGGTGCCTGATGTGGAGAGTTCACTTGTCAGGCCCAGCTGGTGTGGCTCAGTGATTGAGTCTTGACCTACGAACCCAGAGGTCACGGTTCGATTCTTGGTCAGGGCACATGCCCGGGTTTCAGGCTCCATCCCCAATAGAGGCTGTGCAAGAGGCAGCCAATCAATGATTCTCTCTCATCACTGATGTTTCTCTCTCTCTCTCTCCTTCTCCCTTTCTCTCTGAGAACAAGAAAAATATATTTTTAAAAAGAATATACTTGTCAGTTGAGGGATGGAAACTTCAGGTTAACTACTCTATCTACCTCCCCAAACTTCAGTTTCCTTACAAGTTTGTCGTGAGAATCAAACAAGGCAGGGAAGGGGCTGAGCATGTGAAGTGTGCCAGGCGCACACACAGAGGGAATATTCATTCTCAGAGCACAAGGCTCATCCTGGGCTCTGCTGAATTCTGCCCCCGCTTCCCAAGACTAAGAAGGCTATGGAAACCAGGCCAAGCAGGAGCGTGACTTCAGATGGGGAACCATGAAATAGCAATTACAGAGTAAAGCTTAATTACAGTTCTTTGGGGGAAAAGAAGTGAGGAATGCAAGCGGGTGGACAGAAGGGTGGAGACTGGGGGTGAGGGTCACGGGGAAGGGAAGAGAAAGAGGGAGGCCCAAGAGGGAAAAGCTGAACCATTGGAAAGGAGTCTCCCCTCACCCCCTAAGAAAAATGTTAATGACATTTTTAATTTATTTTTTCATTGTTGCTTTGATTACAAAATTACAGTGTGTTCACTTTATAAAGTTTAAAAAATACATAGCCCGAGGAGATTATGCTAAGTAAAATAAGTCAGATAGAGAAAGACAACTATAAGATTTCACTTAAAGGAGACTATAAAAACAAACATAGATACGGAGAACAGGTAAGGTGGTTACAACAGGCATCCTTTGTCCTTTAGTTTTGTTTTGCAATTTTCTGATGGCATCCTATGGTGTCATTTCACACGTTCCTCTGTCCTATAAACTAGTAGCTTTTAAAAGTGCACATGTCCAGACCCCACCCTGAAAATGTATTCAGTAGGACTGGCCTGGGTGCCGGGAATCTCTGACTTTCCTCAGATCTCTAGGTGAGTCTGAGACCGTTTGCCTCACGTTTGGGAACTGCCAACCCATCTGACGCTGCCAGTAGCCACAAGTCAGCCTTGGTCACAGCAAGCATCAGAGACAGACACTAAGTTTCTAACCTCCAGTGCCGGGCGGCGGGCGTGCTCACGGCAGGAAGAGGCATTAGCTGTGTTTGGTGGGTTAACCGAGACCCACAGAGGGAACTCTCTGGGAGCCCCAGTGAGCCTGCCTCTTTCCTAAACCCAGGTTAGGGAAATTTCTTTTATTTTTTAAAAAATATTTGATTTTGTAGAGAGAGAGGAAAAGGGGAGAGAGAGAAACATCCATGTGAGAGTGCAACATTGATCTGCTGCCTCCTGAACACCTCCTAGCAGGGATCTATCCCACAACCCAGGCACGTACCCTTGACCTGGGAATCAAACCTGCAACCTCCCGGAGCATAGGATGGTGCCCAACCAGCTGAGCAAAGGGCTAGGGAAAACTGAAGTGATCAGGACCTGCCGGGCCTTGGAGGTATGTTTTGGGGGATGAGCAACAACAGTCTTGCTGTTATGGCCCCTGAGGACAAGTGTGCTGTCCACAGGGTGGGTGACTTCAGTTGGGCCGAGGACAGCTGTGGCAGGTGGGCCTG
>NW_005871322.1:1695787-1713964 GCF_000147115.1 Myotis lucifugus | reverse complement strand
CCTTAAAGAAGGTGACCACTTTGTGTAACGCAGCACCCTCTCATCACACTCTATCCTCTTTTCTTATTTCTTGATAGCAATTATCATTATTTGAAAGTATATTGTTGACTTGTTTGTCTCTTTTGTTTGTGGATGCCTTGAGGAGAGTGGCTTCAATCATCTCAGTCACCAAAATATCCCAAGGGACAAGCCTCTACACACACACACACACACACACGCACGGAAGTACTCATCAGTTTCCATCTGAGTCCAGCCTCAATTTGCACGCGTGTCATTGCAGGAGCCACACAGAAGCTGCACCCAAGGGTCCTTTTTGGAGGCAGAAGGTCTTGCAGGACCAGGTACCCCACATGGGAATGTACTTCAAGGGAACAGAGAGGTTCAGGGCTTCGCATTGGACAACTGGATTTCAAGTAAAACACTGGCTTTTATAGAAAATTATTTTATTGATCAGTAAGGAACCCCACTGAGGACAGAGAGGGAGTAAAAAAGCAGATGAGCCATGGAAGGAAGGGGTTGGTGCTAGACACACACTTTCTGAAAGGTTAACACCTGGTGGTATGCGGGCAGGCAAAATAGCCATCTCAGATGATGGATAAAGAAAAACCGAATTTATTTAAGGAAAGGGCTGCACAGCACTGAACCAAGAGGCCTCTGGGTCGATGGTGGCAGCACCAGGAGCTGGAGTTTCATCCCTACCTGGTATATGCAGTCACTGGCGGGAAGCTCTTGTCGTCAGTCAGTGGGGCTTGGGGCTGAGTTGATGGCTTAGAATCCAGATGGACTGCGGATGTGTGATCAGGTGTTTTTAGGCCAGTTTTAACCCTTTAGATGGTGTCCAGCAAGTTTTCCTGGTCTTGGTCCTCCCGTGGCAGGAATCTTGGACAAGTCTTCCTGGTCACTGTCCTCCTGTGGTGGTAAGCTTACAAAGGGCAGTGAAGGATTACGTTGTCCTATAGTCCTAACACTTTCCAGGAAGCAGGACTTCCTAAGTCTCCCTATTCTGTTCCTGAGACCCCAGGCTGAAGGCTCCCTGGGGTATCACAGGCTGCTTCTTTCAGTTTCAAGAAGCCTCCCAGTTTGTGCTGGTGGCCGCTGGCAATGACTCAGGGCAGGAGCCCATCTGGTAGACGGGGTGGGCCCCTGCTAAGGCCACACTGCATCCCCTCTTTGCTCCTGGATCCTACTGGGCTCACAGAGGGCAGACTTCTCTTTCTTCTGCCCAAGAAGGGACTCTAGAGGGTTGAGCAGAGGACCATCAGGTTTTCTGCAGGGTCCGCTTCAGCCCTGGGATGCTCAGAGCAGCCTCCCATTGGAAACCTCCGTTTCTGAGGCTCCTTGCCCTTGTCTGTTTATTATGGAAGAGGGCTCCTGGCTGAGGAAGGCACAGACAGAATGGCTCAGGTTGTAATCACCAGCGGTGGGCAGTGGGGGTCCCTGAAGGAGAAGGCATTCGCTGTCTTAGGCCATTAAACATTTGTCCTCTCCACAGAGTGCCTCAGCCAGCAAGCTTCTGTGGGGTCAGCCTCTAGCCACCCTGCTCCAGTCGTCGAATTTTGGGGCTGGAGCAACCAAGGTCTTCATCCAACCCGTCCGCAGGGCGACATCGCTTGAGTGCTCGTCTGGGGACTGGCTTCTCTGCCTCCACCTTTGTTGGGGTCACCTTCTGTGGGGTCAGCCTCTTGCTATCATGCTCCAATCGTGGAATTTTGGGGCTGGGGCAACCGAGGTCTTTGTTTGACCATTCCACAGGACGATGCCTCTTATGTGCTCTTCTGGGGACTGGCTTCTCTGCCTCCACCTTTGCTGGGGGGGCCAAAGGAGCATCCCCATAGGACCGGTAGCCACCGACCAGGCAGTATGTCTCCCCATGCCAGCCCACTTGGGTTTCGCCCCACCTTTGGTAGGGGACATGGTAGTGACCAGGTGTAGGAGGAAAGGTGGAAGCCATTGCTGCTGGAAAGAAAATCAGAACTGATCAGTTACTTGTGCTGCCAGGATGTCCCCTCTCTCATGTCTCTCCCAGGTTCTTGCTGAAGCCTTCTAATCTGCTTGGCATCCAAAGCACAGCCTTAACCCATCATGAGTCTCCTACAGAAGGGGTGTTGCTGCAAAAGCAATTCTGGGGGCCTAGAGCAGCAGCAGGAGAACAGAAAATCTTCCCCATTCTCAGAGAAGACAGACCCCGAAAATAATTGCAATCAGGATCCCCTCCATCTCTCCCACAATAGAGAAAATATTTTTTACAGCCCATCACTTCTGAGGCTTTAAGAAAATGCCTTCCAAATTTTGGAAGGAAATAATATAAATGGGTTTCAGAAGCCTTCCCACCTTGGCAACTCCTCTCAGACCCCATTCACACTGCTTTTTTTATTTTATTTTTTAATGTTTTCATTGATTTCAGAGAGAGGAAGGGAGAGGGACATAAAGATAGAAACATCAATGAGCCCTGGCCAGTTTGGCTCAGTGGATAGAGTGTCAGCCTGTGGACTGAAGGGTCACAGGTTGAATTCTGGTCAAGGGCACATGCCTGGGTTGTGGGCTTGATCCCCAGTGGGGGGCATGTAGGAGGCAGCCAATCAATGATTTTCTCTCATCATTGATGTCTCTCTCTCTCCCTCCTTCCCCTCTGAAATCAATCCTATCTAATAAAAGAGTAATATGTAAATTAACCATCACTCCACGACAAAGATGGCGGAGCCCATAGTGGCCAGGGTGGGACACTGACAGCATTGCCCCAGCAATGCGAGCCCAGTGTCTGCACCCCAGCTGTGGGAGGGTGGGGAGGGGCCTCTGGCCAGAGGCCAGGGTGAGGGATGCTAGTGTCATTGCAGGCCAGGTTGAGGGACCCCCCCACCCATGCACGAATTTCATGTACCGGGCCTCTAGTAAAAATATATTTTTTAAAAAAAGAAAATATAGCCCTAGCCAGTTTGGCTCAGTGGATAGAGTGTCTGCTTGTGGACCAAAGGATCCCGGGTTCGATTCCGGTCAAGGGCATGCATACCTCGGTTGCAGGCTCCTCCCCAGCCTGGGCCCTGGTCAGGGCTCATGCAGGAGGCAACCAATTGATGTGTCTCTCTCTCACATCGATGTTTCTATGTCTTTCTCTTTCCCTCTCTTTTCCATTCTCTGGAAAATCAATGGAAAAATATCCTCAGGTGAGGATTAACAAACAAACAAACAAAAATAAATTAATTAATTAATTTAAAAAGAAAAGAAAATATATGTCCATATAAAATATGCATATCAAAGTTTACAGCTGCACTACTCATAATAGCCCAAAAGTAGAAGAAAAATACAAATGTTCAGCTGATGAATGGATAAACAAAATGTGGTATATCCATACAATGGAATATTGTTCAGCTATAAAAAAGGAATGAAAATTTTACATGGAAGTCAGATTACAGTGTCCACAAATAAAGTTTCATTGGACAGCTGCTCACCCAAGGGTCATGGTTCAATTCCCAGTCAAGGGCACATACCTGGGTTGCAGGTTTGATCCCCTGCAGGATTAATACTAGGTGTAACAGTTAATAATGCGGATTTTTTTTTCAATGGAGTTACACATATGTTGATATATATGCAATTTGATACGTATGCTATTTTGTTGTATTGACAACAAGCTTCAAAACTTCGTATGTCAAATTTTCTGAAGGTGTTAACATCATAGATATTTTTACACTTAAAAATGTCGAATTTCATGCCAAAAAAAGAGCATTTGCGAGAAGTTTTAATTCATTACTTTATTTTGAAGTAAAGTGCTGCTGAATACTTCGGGAAGCTTCTGGTGAACATGCTCCATCTCAAGATACTTGTGAACTCTAGTTTATATGCTTTAAAAGTGATGATTTCGGCCCTAACCGGTTTGGCTCAATGGATAGAGCATTGGCCTGCGGACTCAAGGGTCCCAGGTTCGATTCTGGTCAAGGGCATGTATCTTGGTTGCAGGCACATCCCCAGTGGGGAGTGTGCAGGAGGCAGCTGATCGGATGTTTGGATGTTTCTCTCTCATTGATGTTTCCAATTCTCTATCCCTCTCCCTTCCTCTCTGTAAAAAAATCAATAAAATATATATATTTTTAAAAAGCGATGATTTCGATGTGAAAGACAAAGAACGTCCAGGTCAACCGAAAAAGTTTGAAGACCAACAATTACAAGCATTATTGGATGAAGATGCGTGTCAAACTCAAAAACAACTTGCAGAAAGATTAAACATTACTCAGAAAACAATTTCCGATAATTTACAAGCAATGGGAAAGATTTTAAAGGAAGGAAAATGGGTGCCACATCAACTGAACGAAAGACAAATGGAAAACCGAAGTCATCAGTGAAATGTTGCTCTAACGGCACGAAAGAAAGTCTTTTTTGCCTCGAATTGTAACTGTTGATGAAAAGTGGATTTACTTTGAGAATCCCAAATGCACAAAATCATGGGTTGATCCAGGTCAACCATCAACATTGACTGCAAGGCCCAATTGCTTTGGAAAAGAAGACAATGCTCTGCGTTTGGTGGGATCAGGAAGGTGTGGTGTGTTATGAGCTTCTAAGACCAGTTGAAACCATTAATACTGATCGCTACCGACAACAAATAATCAATTTGAACCACGCTTTGATTGTGAAACGACCAGAATGTGCCAGAAAACACAGCAAATTATTTTGCTTCACGATGACGCACCATCACACTTCAAAACCAGTTAAAGACACAAAGATCCTGCCTGAGAAGTATTAACCCACCCGCCGTATTCACCAGACCTTGCTCCTTCAGATTATCACATGTACCAATCAGTGGCACACGCACTTTCTGAGCAGCACTTCAAAACGTACGAAGAAGTGGACAATTGGGTCTCTGAATGGTTTGCCTCAAAACAAGAAAAGGTCTATTGGGACGGTATCCACAAATTACCTGAAAGATGGGGGAAATGTGTAGCTAGCGATGGACATTACTTTGAATAAAGCACTTTTGATGTTTTTCTTGAAATTAGCGTGTTTTCTTTGATTACAAAATCCGAATTATTAACTGGTACACCTAGTAAAAATCAAGGGGAAAAATATCCTCAGGTGAGAATTAACAACAACAAAAACACACTGTGCTAAGTAAAGGAAGTCAGAAAAATATGGCACATTGTTACAAAATGTCCAGAATAAGCACATCTATAGGAACAGAAAGTAGAGGAGTCATTGCCTAGGGCTGAGGAGCTAAGAGGACTGGGGAGAGGGATGACAGCCATAGCTAAAGGGAATGGGTTTTCTTTGGGGCATGGATGAAAATGTTCTAAAATTGTGGTGATGGTTACATAACTCTGTGAATATACTAAAACTTGCTGAAGTATACACTTTAAATGGGTGAATTTGGTAATACGTGAATTATATGTCAAAAAAAGCTGTTAAATATTTGGCAATGATACATCTAATAAAGGATTAATATCCAAAATATATAAGGAACTCATACAATGTAACAAAAGGAAGACAAACAATCCAATTAAAAAATGGGCAAAGGACCTAAATAGACACTTCTCCAAAGAGGACATACAGATGGCCAAGAGACATATGAAAAAAAGCTCAAAGTCACTGATCATCAGAGAGATGAAATTAAAACGACAATGAGATATCACCTCACACCTGTCAGAATGGCTACCATCAACAAATCAACAAATGACAAGTGCTGGTGAGGATGTGGGAAAAAAAGAACCTTAGTAAACTGCTGGTGGGAATGCAGAATGGTGCAGCCATCATGGAAAACAGTATCGAGTTTCCTCAAAAAATTAAATATGGAATGGCCATTTGACCCAGTGATCCCACTTCTAGGAATATATCCTAAAAAACCCGAATCACCAATCAGAAAGAATGTATTCACCCCTACGTTCATAGCAGCACAATTTATAATAGCTAAGCTCTAGAAACAGCCCAAGTGCCCATCAGATGAGTGGATACAAAATCTGTGGTACATTTACACCACGCAGCAGTACAAAAGAAGAATCTCTAACCGGTTGAGAAGGTATAGAGGGACCTGGAGAGTATCATGCTAAGTGAAATAAGTCAGCCAGAGAAAGACAAGTATCACATGATCTCACTCATATGTGGAATCTAAGTAACAAAATAAACTTACGAACCGAGGGGATCCAGAGACATGGAAGCACGGAACAGAGTGCAGAATCTCAGAGGGAAGGCAGGGGAAGGAGGACGGGAAGTAATCAACCAAGAACATTGTATGTATATATGCATGGCCCATGGCCATAGGCAATGGGGCAGTGAGGGCCTGGGGTGGGGGTGTGGACGGGCTGGAAGGGGTCAATGGGGGAAAAATGGGGGGACAGATGTAATACTTTCAACAATAAAGAATTATTAAAAAAAAAAAAAACCCACACAGAAGAAAGGCAGCAACTCAGTTTTCAAACAAAGAGAGAGAGAGAGAGAGAGAGAGAGAGAGAGACAAGTATCACAGAATCTCACATATGTGGAATCTAATGAACAAAATAAACTGATTAACAAAATAGATCCAGAAACATAGAAGCACAGAACAGACTACGAAATATCAGAGGGAAGGCGGGGGTGGGTGGGAAGAGATCAATAAAGAATTTGTATGCATATATGCATAACCCATGGACACAGACAATAGGGTGAAGGGGGAGTAGGGGCCGAGGGCAGGCTAGACGGGGTCAATGGGGGAAAAAGAGGGACTTATGTAATACTTTCAACAATGAAGATTTTTTTTAAAGCTGTTAAAAAGAAACAATAGGATGTGTACTGTTAGCATGTTGACATAACATATAGTTGTTTAGCTTTTCACAAAGTACCTTTCCTCTTGCTGCTTCACAAACAGCCAGGCATTAACTCCTAACTGCTGAGAAAGCCAATGTTCAAAGAACAGACTGACTTGCTCTGGGACACAGGTAACCAATGGTGAGGTGTGAGTGAAATCCAGGTCTTTGGACTCCCTGTCCAGTACTCACCATAGCACAGACCTTCCCAGAATTACAACAGGAAATGGAGTAGTCATTCCTCACAGTCCCAGGGAGAGGAGAGACAGGAGGAAACTCCTTCCCAGACCTGTCCCTCCCTGCTGCTCCACCGCCATTCCCCACTCCATTCCCTATCCAGCTTCCTCCTCCCAGCTCCTCCCAGTCCTCCCTCCTTTCCTTCCCAGGACCACAGAGCAAGGCTTCCCCTCCCGATGCCTCACTCATAGTGCTGGGAATGAGGGGAAGGAGGACTGGGAGGTTTCTCTAGAAATGTGGCCCATATGACATACCAGGAAAAGGGCTCAGAAAGAGTGAGGAACTAATCCAAAGTCATACAACTAATATCTGACCTTTAATTTCCTTAATATGTTTGAGAATGAAAAGAGGGTTTGGGGCTGGGACAGAGTGTGAGGTGAGCAAAGCTCCATATCATTCCTGTTTCTTCTCCCCACAACAACCCAATCCACAGCCTCCCTGCACTGTCACATTTCCAAAAGCACCAACCACTTCAATGCGCCTGGAGTGGAGGATGCTCTTTAAAAATAATTAATTGTAGCCCAATGGTTGAGTGTTGACCTATGAACCAGGAGCTCACGGTTCAATTCCCAGTCAAGGCACATGCACAGGTTGCAGGCTCAATCCCCAGTATGAAGTGTGCAGGAGGTGACCAATCAATGAGTCTCTCTCATCATTGATGTTTCTATCTCTCTCTTACTCTCTGAAATCAATAAAAAATATATATTTTTTAAAATAGTTAATTGTAGCCCTTCCCAGTTTAGCTCAGTGGATAGAGCATCAGCCTGTGGACTGAAGGGTCCCGAGTTTGACTCCCGTCAAGGGCACGTATCTGGGTTGTAGGCTTGATCCCTGGCCCTGGTGGGGCACATGTGGGAGGCAACCATTCTATGTGTCTCTCTCACATTGATATTGTTCTCCCTGTCTTTCCCCCTCCCTTCCATGCTCTCTAAATATCAATGGAAAATATCTTCAGGTGAGGATTAACAAAACAAAACAAAGGTTAAATAAATAAATAATTGTAGAAAAATCAGAAAATACAGATAAAGGAAATAAGGGCCACTCAGTCTCATTCTTTAGGTCTGAACATGGAGGTGGCCATGGGAGTGTTTAGGGGTTGCTCTGGAGCCAGCCACCTGGGTTCAAATCCCAGCTCTATCACTTACCACCCGAGACTTGGACAGCTCATTTCACCTCTCTGACCTCAGTTTCTTCACCTGTGAAATGAGAATTATAATAGCTCCTACTGATAGAATTGTGTGAGAATTACATGAGGCTGTAAAGCACTAAAAACAGTGCATGGCACACATTAAGCACTCAGTACATTTCCCCAGTGTTCTTTATTCATATATATTTTTCCTTACAAAAATGAGATCATTCTGTAACCACTATTTTATAACATGGATCTCATGTTAACTAAATTATAAACATCTTTCCATAGCATTAGAAATCCTTCTGCAGAACAGTTTTCTTAAGACACAGATAGAGAAAAGAAAAAAAAAAAGACACAGAGTATTCCATCCCTGCAGGGGGTATTTCAGTGTGATTTCCACCCCCACACCACCAAACCCTTTTCTCCTTGTCTTTGATTACTTCAGGACAAATGTCTAGGGAATTGCTGAGTCACAGGGTGTGCAGGTGCTAAAGGCTTTTGGCACATACCAGCCAAACTGCCCTTCAAAAAGGTTTAGAACTAATTTCACTTGTGCAAGCTATGAAGAGAAGGCCTCATTCTCTCCAGTGTCTTATCTTCTCACTTAGAAACATCATTTCCAATTCACCCCAGGTGAAGTGCTGTTTTCTGTCTTTTTCTGATTTGTAGTTCAAGCTCTTCCTAATGGAACCCAGCTTGGACATCTGCTCAATCCCATGATCTCCCACAGTGGTGCTGGACTGAAAATCAACCTCCCAAAACCAAGGCTCAGTTATAACCCCCAAATAAAACTGGGATTTCTTTTTTTAAAATCCTCACCCAAGGATATTTTATTAATTTGAGGGAGAGGAAGGGGGGGGGGTAGAAACATTGATGTGAGAGAGAAACATCTATCACTTGCCTCCGGCACGAGCCCCAACTGGGGATCAACCTACAATCTAGTCTAGGTATGTGCCCTGACTGGAAATCGAACCCGCAACTTTTTGGTATATGGGACGGCGCTCCAATGAACTAAGCCACTCGGCCAGGGCCAGGATTTCTAAAATGAGATAATACAGGTAAAAACCCCACCACAGGCCAACTTCTCATTACAGTAGGTCCTCGGGTTACGTGGGAGATCGTTCCTACGGCGTGATGTAACTGCGATTTTCGCCGTTAAGTCGGAACCCACCTACAAAAGCACCTACATCACTCACATGGAGCACATACACAGCAGTAATGAAGTGAAACAGTAAAAAAGATTTAAAAGAAAGATAATAATTCCTGGTCTTTACTTGTGGTAAATAAATAATAAAAACATAAAGCACATATGTACATATGTCGAAATGACGGAACTTTTTTTTTTAATAAATAAATGGGAGATGGCGATGTAACCACGAAACGACGTACGTCGAGTCCGACGTAAACCGAGGACTGTCTGTATTTGAAACATGGCTGTAGGGATTTCAGAAGCAGGGATGGCATCTCAGGAAAGCTCTATAGGCAACTACGGTGCACATGGGGAAACTGAGGCCCAGAAGAGGAAGTCTCCCTAATAAGAAAAGGTCAGAATCATCTAATAGAAAAATGGGTGAAGAACATGAATAGGCAATTTAGAGAGGAAACCTAGCTGTATATTAATTAGTATGCAAACAGATGTTCAAATGCATTGGTTATGAGGGAAATGCAAGCCAAAACAAAGAGGAAATACCAATTCACAGATTGGCAAAATTAGGAAGTTGGACAATACCAAGTGTTGGTGGAGGAAATGGGGCTCTCATGCACCACTGGCGAGTGTAAACCCAGCAACCTTCCCACACAGCCAAGGGCGTTCACTTCAGCTGCTGTCTGTGGTAGCTGGGAGGAGGAGATAAACTGGATGCCCCTCACTGGGGGAATAAATATGTAAAATATGGTAAAATCACATTATGGAATAATTATGCAGCAGTTCAAAACAATGAAATAGAACAAGGTCAACAAACCAAGGCCTGTGAGCCAAATTTGACTCGCTGCCTGCTTTTGTACAGCTTGGCTCTTGAGCTGAAAATGACTATATTTAAAAAAAATTTTTTTTAATTGATTTCAGAGAAGAATGGAGATGGAGAGAGAGATAGAAACATCAGTGATGAGAGAGAGTCATTGATCGGCTGCCTACTACATGCTACACTGGGGAGCGAGCCCACAACCCAGGCATGTGCCCCAACCGGGAATTGAACCATGACCTCCTGGTTCATAGGTCGACATTCAACTACTGAGCCACACCAGCTGGTTGATTTTTACATTATTAAATGGTTGGGGGGAAATCAAAAGAATATTTTGTGACACATGAAAATTACATGAAATTCCAATTTCAGCATCCACAAAGTTTTATTAGAACACAGCCATGCTCATTCGTTTGTGTATTATCTATGGTTACTTTTGTGCTTCTGTTATCAGTGGAAGTGAGGTCCTGGGTCTACCCCTGGAATAAACATTTCTGGAGGCCCTCGGGGGAGAATGAGATATGGTAGAAAGGTTTATCTCTGTGGAATCACACCCCTGGGTTTCCAAAGTCCATTTCTCTTAGTCCAGTCATAGAGGAAGCATAGCTGGGGTTTCAGTAAAGCTAGAACCAATGCTAGTGTCCAGAGTTTCCTTTCCATGTTAGAGTCAGGTTAAGTTCAGCATCAGGCTAGGTGTAGTCCATTGTGTGTGTGGTCCACAAAGCTGTGGGCCATGTGGACAAAAGCCAGGAAGCCAAGTATGAGCCATAAGTCAAGCGTGCCAAGAGGAATCAAGAGAGCCAAGAGCATAAGAGAGCAAGTTTCTCCTGGCCAGTGCGGTTCAGTGGTTACGTGTTGACCTATGATCCAGGAGGTCACGGTTTGATTCCCAGTCAGGGCATATGCTTAGGTTGCAGGCTCAATCCCCACAAAAGTGTGTGCAGGAGGCAGCCAACTGATGTTTCTCTCTAATCAATGTTTCTATCTCTCCCTCTCCCTTCCTTTCTAAAATCAATAAAAATATCTATTTTTTTTTTTTTAAAAAGAGAGGCCGAAACCGGTTTGGCTCAGTGGATAGAGCATCGGCCTGCGGACTGAAGGGTCCCAGGTTCGATTCCGGTCAAGGGCATATACCTGGGTTGCAGGCACATCCCCAGTAGGAGATGTGCAGGAGGCAGCTGATCGATGTTTCTCTCTCATCGATGTTTCTAACTCTCTATCTCTCTCCCTTCCTCTCTGTAAAAAATCAATAAAATATATTTAAAAAAAAAAGAGAGCAAGTTTCTTTGGTTAGGGAATTAAATATCACAAATCATCTCAGGCTTGCAGTCCGCTACGTCCATTCTGACCAACCACCTCTGTCCTCAGGTGTGACTGACAGAAAGCACCTTCCCTAGTCATCCCAACTTCACTGGGCATACGTCTATCTTCCCTTTGTCCAGTCCCCTTGTTTTGCAGGGAACATGCCTATAATGTCTGGCATTCCCTTTGCTCCTTTCCTACTATTAATAATTAGCTCATTACAACAGTATCATTACAACAGCAGAGTTGGGTTGTTGCAATGGCAACCATATTCCTGTAAACCTAAAATATTTTCTATCTAGCTCTTTACAGTGAAACTTTGCTGTCTCCTGAATTAGACAAATGCAAAGAAATCTGGAAAGATCTACACCATATATAGCTAAATGCAAAAGTAAGTATCAGTTATCTGTTGCTGGGTAACAAATTACCCCAAAACTTAATGACTTAAAATAAAGATAAGCATTCATTATCTCACAGAGTTCCCGTGGGTCAGGAATTTGGGAATGGCTTGACTGAATGGTTCTGGTTTGGGATCCGTCATGAGGTTACAGTGTAGATGTCACTGGAGCTGCTGTCATCTGAAGGTTTGACTGGGGCAGGAGAATCATTCAAGATGGTACACTTACGCGCTGGCAAGTTGGTGCTAACTGTTGGCAAGAGACCTCTGTTCCTCTTGGACCTCTCCATCGGGCGGCTTCAGTGTCCTCACAACAAGGCAGCTGACTTCCCCTAGAGTGGGTGATCCAAGAGAGAGCAAAGGGGAGTTTGCAATGTCTTTTATCACCTGGCCATGGAAACTGCACACTGTTATCCCAGCAATATCTTATTTGTTGAGTAGGATCAGCTCTATTCAGGGTGAGAAGGGACTGCTCAAACATGTGAATACCAGGAGGCCCACTGAGGGCTATGGTGGAGGCTGGTTTCCACACTAAGAGACAGAAAGCGATCTATAGTAGGGCACCCTTTAATTAAAAAATTAAGTCACATTCACATGAAACAGCACTACATATTTGACAAAGCTACACACAAATTCAAAGGTATTTATTAAAAAGAGTGGGGGAGTAGAGTAATGGGAGTGGAAGGCAGGGATACAAAGAAATAAATGAGTGAGTGAATTAATAAAACCAGATCGGGGTAGTTGCCCCAACCAACTATGAGTGTGGGCTGCAAAATGAGGTGATTATTCAATTCTCTGCACTCAAGTTCCTCCCCTCCCACCCAAAAAAAGAGCGAAAAAGATTGAGAAAATAGGTTCTTTGTCCAAGATCACAAGAACTCAGTCTTCCTAATCAAGTCTTGCTCTCTCTGCCTAATATAGCCTCATTCAACATGTGGTTGACCTGCAGGGTCTTCAGAGCGTTCTGGTTCCTGGCTAAGTAGAAAAGGATTTTGCCTCCAGGATAAGATGTGGGAACCAGCAGAACCAGCCTGGGAAGAAAAGGCTTAGTTATTATTCAAATACAGGTACTGGTGGATTGCTCACCCTCCTGCCAGTGTTCTCCCTTCCCTGGAGATAAAGGGCTCTTAGAGTGCAGAGCCCTGTGAACACCCCCAGGCCCAGTCTAGTCATGGTGGGAGAATGGAAACTCTCATTTCTTTCAAAATATAGCCTGTAACTCTAGGCCTTGTGACTTCTTTCATTTCTTCATTTTAATCGTCATAAAGTCTGCCAAGGAAGATCTGTTATTTCAAGATGTTCAGAGAAGCGAATTAAAAAATTGTTTTCAACTATTTTACCTCCCTATGAATTCATTCATTCATTCAGTAAAGACTTAGTACCTGCTATGTGCCAATAATGGTGATACAGCAACGAACAAAGCAGGCCAAGCCCCTGTCCTCATGAGGGAGGGGTGGAGCAGTAGGAACAGATGGACAGTAAAGGAACACTAAATAAAATATAAAAACTAAAATAAGATAAAGAGATAAAAGTCAGGGGATTATCAGGGAATACTTGTATTTGAACTGAGACCTGCAAGATGAGAATAAACCAGCCCCCAGAAGAGTGATGTTTTGGAGTGTTTTAAATGCCCTGGGGTGGGGATAAACTTGGTGTCTGAGATTAGAGAGAGAGACAGGCCCCAGATCAGATAGGACTTTGTAGCTATTTATTAAGAGTTTGGAATTTACTCTATCAGATGGAACTGATTCCACAATTATTAGCTCTATGACCTCAGGCAAGTTACTTTACTCCTCTGAGTCTCCGTCTACCTGTCTCTCAAGTGGAGTTAATCATCTATTCATTGTGGTAGGCAGCCTCTATAGTGCTTCCCAGTAACTGCGCCCTGGTATTCATACCCTGTGAACATGGGTTGAGTCACTTCTCCCAATGCAATATATTGCAGAAGGGATGGTGTAATCATTTCCTATTCCTGTTGTAACAAATCACCACAAACTTAATGGCTTAAAACAGCACAAATCTCTAATCTTGCCGTCCTGGAGGTCAGACATGTAAATGGGTCTCACTAAGCCAAAATCAAGGTGAGGATAGGGCTGTGTCCCTTCTGGAGACTGCAGGGGAGAATGTTTCCTTGTCTTTTACAAATTGTAGAGGCCACCTGCATTCCTCAGCTCTGGTCCCTTCTGTCTTCAAAGTGCATCACTCCAACCTGTTTCCACTGTCACCTCGCCTTTCTTAGGTCACTAACTATCCTGCCTCCTTCCCCTTCTTTCCCTTAGGGACTCTTGTGATTACACTGGGCCCATGTGGACAATCCAAGACACTCCATCATCTCAAAATCCTTAATCACATCTCCAAGGTCCCTTTGCCATGTAAGGTATCATACTCAGGCTCTCGGGATAAGGACATGAAAAAAAAAATAGGGATTAGGACATACAGGACATGAACATCTTTGAGGGGCCATCATTATTTTATCTACCACAGATGGTCTGTCATTTTGTGATTAGATAAGAAAGATTGTAGCCTTTGCTTGAGTGCTTTTGTTTTCTCTCTCTGATCACGTTGGGGGAGCCAGCTACTGCCGTGAGGCAGCCCTGTGAAGAGAGGCCATGTGGCTAAGAACAGAGGCTCCTGGCCAAGAGACAGTGAGGACCTGACGTCGTCTACTAACAACCATATTTGTGAGCTTGGAAGTGGGTTCTGTAGGCCCAGTTCAGCTTTGAGATGACCACAGCTCAGGCCAACAGCTTGACTTCGGTCTCATAGGGAACCTGAGCTGGAAACTGAGCTAAGCATCCCCTAGATTCATGACCCTCAGAAACCGTAAGAGAGAATAGTTTATGGTTTAAGCTGCTAAGTTTTGAGGTAATCTGTAATGCAGTAATAAAACATTTTCATTCATTCGCCAAATATGTATTAAGTGCCTATGCTATGTGCCAAATAGTTGAGGTGTTGGTAATACAGCAGTGAATATAACAGAGAAAAATCTCTACTCGGATGGAGTTTACATACTACCGGGGGAGACAGCAAACATAGGAAGTCAGTAAATTATATGATATGTCAGAAGGAGACAACTGCTATGGTGAAAAAGTAGAGCAAGGTAGGGGAGACAGGCTAATCTAGGAAGGCTTTGCTGAAAAGTTCATATTTGAGCAATACTTGAAGGAGTTGAGTGAGGAAACCATGCTCTTCATGGGAAAAAATATTCCAGGTGGAGGGAACAGCAAGTGCAAAGGTCCCATGGTAGGACTGAGCCCAGCTTTTTAAAAAACAACAACAGGCAAGCCCTGGTCGGGTAGCTCAATTGGTTAGAGCATCATCCTGATACTCCAAGGTTGTGGGTTCAATCTCCCGTCAGGGCACAGACAAGAACCAATCAATGAATGGATAGATAACTGGAACAAGTTGATATTTTCTCTCTCTTCTCTCTCAAAATTAATTAAAAAACAGAAAAGGCAGCAGGGAAGTTAGTATGAGTGGAGTGTACAAAGGGCAGAGTGGTGGCAGAGGATTTAAAAAGTGAGGTTGTAATGGGGAAAGACTATATTATACACGACTTATTTTAATCTTAGTAGGTGTTGAACCTAGCTTGTTACTCTAACCTGACTCCTCTCTCTCCCCCGCTAAAATTAAAGCTTGCAAGTTAGAAGATTTTTAGCATACTATTACAGGGATCTTCAGTTTCAGTTCCCATGTGAGCCTAAGAAGTAGCTTGGCCTCAAGACGCCAGAAATTCAAATGACCAAACAAACAAACAAACAAACAAACACAAGTGACCAACTCAAAGATGCTAACCACAAAGATCCATATCAAGACCTACGGGAAAGCATCCTACACATGCTCCCCTTTTTGAGCATATTATAGGAACCTGCTGTTCCAGATCCTGCCTGGGCCTGAGTTGGCCTGATCACAGGGACTCACTAATGCCAGGATCCTTATTGAAGCTGACCAGAACAACTACCCCCATCCCTACACGTCCACAATCCCTCCCCTGATTCCTTTGTTCTGCTTCCCCTCTCCATCCTGATAAAAACCCTGACTGCACTGAGATGTTACGATGGTTTCTGAGGACAGGAGTCCACCATCTTCTCAGGTGTACCTGCATTTGCTTTCAAGGTGAGCATTAAAGTAGATAACATATGTTAAGCTTTTTGAATCTAGTAGTTGCTTGATAAATTAAAGCTTTTTCTTCTTTAAGAAACTATATTTTAAAAAAATTTGTGAGCCCTGACTGGTTTGGCTCAGTGGATAGAGCATCGGCCTGCGGACTCAAGGGTCCCGGGTTCGATTCTGGTCGGGGGCGTGTACCTTGGTTGTGGGCGCGTACCCAGTGGGGAGTATGCACACTGTCTCCTGTATGCACCCCAACTGGGGACCGAACCCACAGTCTGGGCATATTCCTTGACCGGGAATCGAACCAGCAACCTCTGGGTGCATGGAACAATGCTCAACCAACTGAGCCACACCGGCTAGGGCTCACAAATCTGTATTTCAGATTTTAAATATATAAAATATATATGCAAAAAGCAAATCTTATATCATAATGTATTATTACATATGTCATAATATATCATATATATCAACAAATATATATCATTGGTATAGCAATTATATCATTCTATAATTTGCTTTATTTCTCTATTTCTGAGATTTATCTAGTGTGATCTATGAGGCTCTACTTCATTCTTTTTCAAGCCAAAAGAAATGTTTTAAAAACTGTACAATCAGCCCTAGCCAGTTTGGCTCGGTGGATAGAGAGTCAGCCTGCAGCCCGCGTTCAATTCCGGTCAAGGGCACATGCCTGAGTTGCAGGCTTGATCCCCAGTGGGGGGTATGCAGGAGGCAGCTGGTCGATGTTTCTCTCTCATCGATGTTTCTGGCTCTCTGTCCTTCTCCCTTCCTCTCTGTGGAAAATCAATAAAATATATTTAAAAAAAAAATTTGTGAGCCCTAGCTGGTGTGGCTCAGTTGGTTGAGCATTGTTCCATGCACCCAGAGGTTGCTGGTTCGATTCCCGGTCAAGGAATATGTCCAGACTGTGGGTTCGGTCCCCAGTTAGGGTGCATACAGGAGACAGCTGGTCGATATTTCTCTCATATGGATGTTTCTCTCTCACATGGATGTTTCTCTTTCTCTCTCTCCCCCTCTCCCTTCCACACTCTCTAAAATCAATAACATATTTTTAAAAATTGTGAAATAATCTCAGGTATACACAAGAAAGGAAAAGATAATAACATAATGAATTTAACCACAACCTACCCTAATAAAACTCTAACAGCTATTGTTGAAGCCTCCTATGTACCTTTCCCTATTCCAACACTCTTTTCTGCCCTAAACATCACTCACTGAATACAGTGTTAATCATTCCTTTACATGGCTTTATATTTAGTCCATATGTGTGTATCCATAAACAATCTCTAGCACTGTATTTCAGATTTTAAATATATAAAATATATATGCAAAAAGCAAATCTTATATCATAATGTATTATTACATATGTCATAATATATCATATATATCAACAAATATATATCATTGGTATAGCAATTATATCATTCTATAATTTGCTTTATTTCTCTACTTCTGAGATTTATCTAGTGTGATCTATGAGGCTCTACTTCATTCTTTTCATTGCTGAATAATATTCCTCTACATGAATATATTACAATTTATTAATATAATGTTGAAAAATAATAATCATGCCATTATTACACCCAATGACATTATCAGTAATTTTTTAAAGGAAAGTTGGCTGATATCTTTATTGCTTTGGGGAGAGGGGGTGCTCAGGTGCTCTTGGTGGGGCAGGCCCACTTCCTCTTCCCCTCCCAGGCTTCTGGTTGTGCAGGATGGTGCTGGCCCTGAAGACAGCAACCATACACAGAACCGGGCGATACCTGCTCTTCTGGACCATGTGCTGGATGCTGCTCAGGGTGGCTGGCTTTGGCTGCCTGGATTTCCACTTCATGACAATCACCACACCTCTGCCATGGGCTGCAGGCTCCATGCCCCCATCTTGTGGTGAATCAGCCCGTTGTAGTGAAAGGTGTTGCAGGCCTCCCCGTTATTGGGTTCAGTGCTGTACCTCTGCTTGTTCCTCTTGATCAGGAAGCTGGAGCAGTTTCCTAGGACCATTCATTGCAGGTGGGCAGACATGGCAGCAGCTCCTCTCGCTGCAGCAGCCGGAGATGGAAAGTAATTTCTTTCTACCATCTAATGCTAAAATTTCCTCAATTGTCTCAAATATGTCTTTTTACAATTAGCTTATTCAAATAAGGATTTAAACAAGGTCCATCCAATGTATTTGGCCATTATGTCTCATAAGTCTCTTTTATTCAAGAAGTCTTTTCTTCTTTGTAGCCCCATACCATTGAATTATTGGAAAAA
>NW_005871322.1:1670086-1695599 GCF_000147115.1 Myotis lucifugus | reverse complement strand
GAGAAATAGAAACATTGATAGCTGCCTCCTACACACCCTTGACTGGGGATGGAGCCCGCAACCCGAGCATATTCCGTCACCGGAATCAAACTGTGACTTCCTGGTTCATAGACGGACTCTCAACCATTGAGCCACACCAGTTGGGCTGCTTGTTGCTTCTTATAGTGTCCTGATCTAATTCAGTTTTTTGGTGGGGAGAGAAAGCTGTCACATGTAATACCCCGATCAAACTCAGTGTCACCAGTATGGTACAAACCTACACGATGGGCCTCCTATTATGATGTAATGGGAAATAGGTAACATGGTCTCTGCAATGTTTTACCAAAAGTGACTTATCTGAATCTAATCATGAAGAAAACATAGGACAAATTCAGACTGTGGGATCTTGTACAAGATAACTTGCCTGGACTCTTCAAAACCGTCATGAAAGAAAGAGTTAGGTGAACACTGATTGCATGCTCGATCACAAACAAAACTATAGCTATACAGGATATGACCGGGAAAATTGGAAAAATTTGAATATGAAACTGTATATAATACTATCATGTTGAGTTTCTTAGCTATGATACTGGCATTGTGACTGCATGGGAGAATGTCCTTGTTCTTAGGAGATACAGACTGGAGAATCTGGAGCAAAGTGTCAAAATGTCTGCAAGTAACTCAAATTTTTGGTTCAGCCAAAAAAGAAAAATAAAATCTGTGTATAAATAATCTGGCAAAGTATACTGACAATTAATGAATCAAGATGAAAGGTATAAGGGTGTCTGTTGATTGTACAGTTTTTTAAAAAATGTTTTTACTGATTTCAGAGAGGAAGGAAGAGGGAGAGAGAGAGAGATAGGAACATCAATGATTAGAGAGAATCATTGATTGGCTGCCTCCTGCATACCCCCCACTGGGGATTGAGCCCACAACTCAGGTATGTGCCCTTGACCGGAATTGAACCCGGGACCCTTCAGTCTGCAGGCTGACGCTCTACCCACCGAGCCAAACAGGCTAGGGCTGATTGTACAGTTTTTAAAACATTTCTTTTGGCTTGAAATTTTTAAAAATAAAAAGTTGTGGAAAAGACTGCTTTGTTCACAAAGCTGCTGGGCTCCTCAGCATTACACTGGGTGTCCCCGATTTATGCTGACTTTGCTCTCCCTTACTGCCAGCCATTTGCTCCAGATCTCTTCCCCTCAGGTGCAAGGGCCCAGGATGGAGAGCCTGAATCTCATCATTTTGATGCTGTAAAATTCCAGCATATCTTGTGCAGGCTCTGCCGCTTCCAGGGCTCCCTCTGCGGTCAGCCACCGCCCCCTGGTGGCCATTGGCATGCACGCAATGTCCCCGCCAGAAGGCGGGCAGGGTCCTACAGCCCTCACTCTTACCAGGAGGCACCCAAGTAAAGCACCCTACAACCCCAACCTGTTCATCACATGCTTTACAGATACTAACTCAGTCCTCACACCAGTTCTAACAGGGAAAACTGGGAAATTTTTAAAGACAAACTAAGCCCTGGCAGGTGTGGCTCAGTTGGAGAATCACCCCATGTACTGAAGGGTACATTGATCGCTCTCTCCCCCTCTCTCTAAAATCAATAAAAACATAACCTCTGGTGAGGATTTAAAAAGATGTTTTAATAAATAAAGACAAACTGAAACTCAGAGGGGGGAGATGACGTGCCAAAGAGCACACAGCTAATGCCACAGCCAACTCCACATCCAATGCTGTGCCCACTACAGTACAGCTGCTTCCAAGTTTGATGATGTGATGATGATAAAATAACAGCATGAAACATCTGTTGTGTGACTTTGGGCCATGCACCGTACAACATATTAACTCATTTAATCCACAACAGCCCTGGGGGGGGGGTAGGTTCTATAAATAAGCCCATTTTACAGTTAAGGAAACTGAGGTAGAGAGTTTTCAAAATGTGCCCCCGGTCACTCAGAGAGGAGTACTGACAGGGGGAAAAGGAAGGCACTGAGGAGCATTGGAAATGTCCATTTGTTCAGTTCATTACTGTTTATTACTACTAATAGGTACAGGATCCTGAACTAAGAATATGAATGTGCAACTAGAAGACAAAACAATGCTACTAAAAAAAAATTAAAAGAAAATGCAAAAAGAAAATCTAATCTATTTACAAAAATGTGTTCCTGAAAATAAGATGCTCAACAAGGAGAATGGAATTGTTTTTACAATCAGTAGAAATAAAGGTAAATGTGGACTACTGATCTCTTCTAGGGGAGGGGAGAGAAAGCATAAGTGAACAAACATTTTCACTCAACACTGCCAGTGAAGTCCTAATTAAGAGTTGACTGCCTGGCTGGTATGGCTCAGTGGTTGAGCGTCAACCTATGAACCAGGAGGTTACGGTTTGATTCCTGGCCAGGGCACATGCCTGGGTTTGGGGCTCGATCCCCCATGGGGGCATGCAGAAGGCAGCTGATCAATGATTCTCATCACTGAAGTTTCTATCTTGCTATCCCTCTCCCTTTTTTTCTGAAATAGAAAAAAAATTTTTTAAAGAGTTGGCTGAATGGATGGAACTGGAGAGCATTATGCTAAGTGAAATAAGCCAGTCAATGAAGGAAAAATACCACATGATCTCACTCATTCATGGATAATAAAGACCATTACAAACTTTTGAACAATAATAGATACAGAGGCAGAGCTGCCTCAAACTGATTGTCAAACTGCAGTGGGAAGGCCAGAGAGGGTTGGGGGGCAGAAGGGAGGGGAGTAAGAGATCAACCGAAGGACTTGTATGCATGCATATAAGCATAACTAATGGACATAAGACACTGGAGGGTAAGGGAAGGCAGGGGATTGTCAAGGGCGGGGGGGGAGGGGGAGGGAAGGACACATATGTAATACCGTTTGTAATACTTATTATAGTATTTTTTTTAAAAAGAATAAAAAAAAACAAAAAAAGTGCAAAAAAAAAAGAGTTGGCTGAAACCCTAGCTGGTTGGCTCAGTGGATAGAGCATCGGCCTGCAGACTAAAGGGTCCCAGGTTCGATTCCGGCCAAGGGCACATGCCCAGGTTGTGGGCTCGATCCCCAGTAGGGGGCATGCAGGAGGCAGCCAATCAATGATTCTCTCATCATTGATGTTTCTATCTCCCTCTCCCTTCCTCTCTGAAATCAATAAATATATATATTTTTTAAAAGAGTTGGCTGAATATTTACCTCAAAGAAAACTAAAGGAGGGCACTGCGATTCTGCTGAGAAATTCAGAAGAGGACCTTGTTAGATGTGTACTGAATTCCTGTTCCTACTAAACAGAATCCTACTTTCAGAGAATGCCATCTAACCATACCACCCACAACCAACTCCTGCCCCAATGGGCTGTCTCCCAGGGTCCAGGCAAGTCCAGCGGCCGCTCTTGCCTGGGCCATCTCCCCTCTCCCTCCTGGTGCTTCCCCCCAAGGCAGCACTGGATTATGTAAACTTTCTTAGAAGTCCCCAGACTTGGTCCCTCTGGGCTGCTGTCAGTGACTCACTCCTTCCTTACCCAGGCAGCCCACCGAGCACCGGGACCAGCCCAGCACCGCCCCTCCTCACCAACACACACTCCTTTTCAGCTTACACAGTTAAACAAAATACTTGCTGAAATTTTGTAGAAAAATGAAGGACAAAGGTTTCATTCTTTTTAAAAAACACTTTATTAAGGTATGACGGACATAAAATGTGTACATAACGTATACAACTTCAGTTTGAATATAATTTTCATTCTTGCCATCCTTGTTACTGTGTTGGTCTATATGGTCCATGACATGTTGTCTGACTTAGTTAAGGATATAGCTGGGAAATTTGGCTAAGAGTGTGAATAAACTGGAGGAGTGTTGATTGAAAAACAAAACAAGCAGATCATCCCTTGAAAGTAGCTGTATTTCTGTTAACCTAGATCAGTGGTTCACAAAGTGTGGGAACTTTCTAGAACTGCAAATGCTTTGTTTGGATCACACCTACTGGTTATTTTTTTTTTTAAATCTATGTCAGATTTTTAAGCTTTCTTGTTTTAGCAGATATTTTCAAACTTGTCTTTTATCTCTTTGAAAATACTAAGAGCCCTGGCCAGACAGCTCAGTTGGTTAGAGCATCAGCCCAAGATGCCAAGGTTGTGGGTTCGATCCCTGGTCAGAGCACCTACAAGAAGCAACCAATAAATACATAAATAAGTGGGACAACAAACTGATGTTTATCTCTCTCCTCTCTCTCTCTAAAATCAATAAATAAAAACGTAATCAACTTCTAAAAAATGGCTATTTTGTGTCAGTATTTGTTGTGTTATTTCTGCATGTTCTTTTCGGGCTGTCTTCTTGTACACCCGCTATCTCTGAAAAGGTGCTCGAAGTTACTAGAGAAAGGGTATGTGTGCGTGAATACTTTGATGTCTGAGATACTACTTTTCTCTAAAGATGATATTCAGTCGCTTCTGTCGATCACCACCAGTCCGGTCAATAGTGTAGATTTTGAAGGCTGAGGTCCCTACACCTCCAAGACCAGCTGCATTCGAGAGACAGATTCATCTCCAGCTCAACGTTTTCTTGAAGGCGGTTTCACTTGGGGTTCCAGTGTAAAGGTGGGGTGACTAGACTCCCAGCTTCCAGCTCTTTCACACCTGTACCCCTCACACTGCACGGCCACCGACCTCGCGGCTGAGATCCGCAGCGGTCTCCTTCCGGCGACAAATGGCGTCCGGCGAAGGCAGCCCTGAGTGTTGGGATTACAAACTACCGCTTGCTTCTCCTGGAGTTGGACCCCTAAGTCTTCACTCCTGTTAGCTCTTTGGGACGCTTTCCTTTTCTCAACAGTCCATCCGGCTTACGTCACTGTCTATGGAAGAGCTGGTCCTAATGACCTAGGCCGCCATTACCGGAAATGCAGCCCTTCACTGAAAGCTCCCTTGTCCTCCCTCCGGCCGCCCTGCACAGGCCCTTCCTGTCCCGGGGAAGGGAGCAGAAGGGCGGAATGACCAAGAAGAGATGGTGTCTGTTTTTATGACTTTGTTTCGGGGGGAGTAGAAACTTACGCTTCCTCAGGAAAAGCTACACCTTTTCAGAGTGAGGAGACACGGTTACCTGGAGTTTCTCCACTTACCTAATTTCATATGCTCAATTTATCCCCATTTTGTCCAGTGGGTCACGCGATAGGAGATGGCAGTGTCCAGCCACTGGGCAGAGTGACAAAAGAGGGGGTGGGTTGGCCTGAGGTGTTCTGCTATGGGCACGACTGGCTGCTGGCGGCCTCCGGACTGCCTGGCACCGGCAGCAGGACGCGGGGCAGAGAAAGCGCTCGCCCAGTGGGAGGCGAACGCGAAGCGCCGCGCACACGCCCACGCAGACCGGAAATCGGCGTGCGGGGCGCCAGAATTTCATTTCTTCCAAGAACGCCCTCCTCAGCGGAGGAAAACGTCAGACCGGAAGCGAGGGTGCGCCCCGCCAAGGCTTTCGGGAAATGTAGTCTTCGGCTGCGCGGGTCCAGTACCTGGCGGCTAGCACTCTTTCCTAAAATGTTGGGGGAAGCAAGTGAGCTTCCTTTGACACCTCTTTAAAGGGCACACTCAGATCTTCCTGTTATTAATTCTAAATTTGATGGTACAAACCTCTCCAACCAATGTGTTGTCACCCGCCACACTGTCAAATGCTCCTTTAGGATCCTTTAACCAGAGAGAAAGCAATTTTATGCTTTCTTATGATTGTTAGTCCAGCCCATTTCAAAAGTCCAAACTCATACCTTATTCTTTCCCCTCCCACCCCCCAATCCTCATTCGAGGATATTTTCCCTATTAATCGAGAGAGAGAGAGAGAGAGAGAGAGAGAGAGAGAGAGAGGTGAGAGACATCGATTGATTGCCTCCCTCGAGACCCAGGGCACCGAGAATGGAGCCTGCAACCCAGGTACCTGCCCTTGATGGGGAATCGAACCCGCCACCTTTTGGTGCCTGGTGGATGCTATAACCTTCTAGCAACACCAGCCAGGGCTCATACCTTATTCTTAGATGCCGATATGCCCAACCGGCTTCTCCTAGCGTTGGTTGGACCAGAGCGAAGGAGAAGGTAGGTTCGGGTCAGCTGGGTTAGTCCTGTTTGACCTGGGACTAGTGGCCTGTCCCAACAGGGATGTCCTCTCTCATGGAGATGGGTGGCTGTCTGGGTACTACGTGCAGTTTCACCCCAGTCCCCTGTGTTCATTCACAGCGGGGCGGACTAGTCCATGCAGTCTATGCCTCTAACCCCTCTCCAGGTGGGTCATCCCCTAGTTTGGTTGGGCAGCTACTGGACACAGCCCTTTGGCCCCTGCTACCCCATCTTCTTCCCTCCTGGGAGCTCCAAGCACAGGGTAAACATATGTCCCGGTTTTCCAGCACAGCCCCAGCTTATGGTATGGTCAGCTTCCCCTTCATTCTTAAGGTTCCCAGTTTAGATGGTCAATTATATGATCACCCTATCCAAGATCCATTGAAATCCTGTCTCGTGATCTCTGGCAGCAAAGAAAACCGATGGAGTTGTTCTACCCTTTTCTTTCTAGACACAACACAAATGCAGAGCCTCAGAGGGTTTCCACGCTCTGCTGCCAGGGGCTAGCTACTCCAGCAGGATTCCCCGCCCTTCAGAAATCTCCAGTCAGCTGTGGGAACCTTTCTGTGTTTGATCCCTCCCTATCCCCTTACCACTGCATATGCACTCTTCAGGGTAGACAGCAAGCTCTGCCAAGAACTCCAGGTGGCAGCCAGAAGTGGTTTCACTGGGGATGGAGACAGTGAAACCAGCTCCCATGATTTCAGATGTCAATACCTGCAGTCATTCTCTCCTGCCTGAGTTACCTAGCCCTGAGGGGAGGGGCAAAGGCCTCAAGGCAGGAACATAAGGCCCCTCTCTCCTCTGGATCTGACCCTTGTTGCGTGGTTACATGTGCAAGTCTCACACGTCCTAGTGAATCCTGTGGGACAGTGTGCCCAGTCTTCATGCCACCCTTTATAATGTAGGATAACATGACATTTTGTTTTCACCTTTGGTTGGGGCTTTCTCAGCCACTCCAAGCCAAAATCCTGTGACAATTCTTAACTTTTGAAAATGAGCATTAAAATTCAGGAACAATTGATAATTGCTAGTTTCTTAATGCACATAGTAAAGCAAAATCCCATTAGTTATTACAGCTACTTATCTGGTCATAGCATAAAATATCATCTATACATCAGTTCAAAATTTCTTGGTTCCTTTATCCATTAAAATCTGTTTGCCCATGACAATGAGGTACCACCTCACACTTGTCAGAATGGCTACCATCAACAAATCAACAAATGACAAGTACTGGTGAGGATATAGAGAAAAGGGAGCCCAAGTACACTGCTGGTGGGAATGCAGACTGGTGCAGCCATCATGGAAAACAGTATCGAGTTTCCTCAAAAAAATTAAATATGGAACTGCCATTGATCCAGTGATCCCACTTCTAGGAATATATCCTAAGAAACCTGAAACACCAATCAGAAAAAGTGTATGCACCCCTATGTTCATAGCAGCACAATTTACAATAGCCAAGATCTGGAAACAGCCCAAGTGCCCATCAGTAGATGAGTGGATAAAAAAGCTGTGGTACATTTATACCAAAGAATACTATGCAGCTGTAAAAAAGAATCTCTTACCCTTTGAGACAGCATGGAGGGACCTGGAGAGTATCATGCTAAGTGAAATAAGCCAGTCACAGAAAGACGAGTATCATATGATCTCACTCATATGTGGAATCTCAGTAACAAAATACACTGATGAACAGAGTGGATGCAGAGACATGGAAGCATGGAACAGAGTGAGGAACCTCACAGAGAAGGTGGGGGAGGGTGGATGGGTGGGAGGTAATCAACCAAAGACCTTGCATGCATATATGCATAGCCTATGGATACAGACAATGGGGTGGTGAGGGCCTGGAGTGGGGTGGGCTGGAGGGAGTCAATGGGGCAGGGAGGAGAAGGGGACATATGTAATACTTTCAACAATAAAGAATTAAAAATAAATTCTTAAAAATGTGTTTGTCCAAAATAAAGTGTTTTTCCAAAATTATAGGGCTTTCACTGAAATTTATTAGCAAAAATTAGTTCTCTCTTTCCACCAACTCCTGAAAATAATTACTTATGTTCTTATCTACACAGAAGACTTTTGCTTTTCTGCTCTTCCCTTTTTTTTTTTAAAAAAAGGTTTTTATTGCTTTTTAGAGAGAGAGGGGAAGGGAGAGGGATAGACAGAAACATCGATGAGAAAATCATGGATCGGCCACCTCCGCACATCCCCCACCAGGGATCAGGTCCACAACCTGACGTGCCCCGACCAAAGATCGGACAGGTGACCTCTTGGTCCACTGAGCCACACAGGCTAGGCTCTCCTTCTTTTAACTGATACCTCAAATGGCATTTCCAGAGTAAGAATGACTTCGCTTGATCCTGACAGTGCCAAGAACTCTCTTCTTTCTTGGATCAGCTTTTCATCCTTGGGAGCGTGAGTGCCTATTTTTCCTTCTCCTAAACCCTTTGGAAACACTACATATACAGGCTCAACAGGCTCATACCCTGAGGGGAACCAAGCAGGTGGCTTTATGGGCGAGACCAGATGAGAGCAAGAGGCGGACTTTAATTATTAAAGAGATTAAAGGTTCAGAGAAACACATACAATAAATACCTATACATCATACTCCTTTAACAAATGTAAATATCTTGCCATATTTTATTTTATTATTTTTTAAAAATATATTTCTTTATTGATTTCAGAGAGGGAGAGGGAGATAGAAACATCAGTGATGAGAGAGAACCATTGATTGGCTGCCTCCTGCACATCCCCTACTAGGGGTTGAGCCCGCAACCCAGGCATGTGCCCTTGACCGGAATCGAACCTGGGACCCTTCAGTCCACAGGCCGACGCTCTATCCACTGAGCCAAGTCGGCCAGGGCTCTTGCCATATTTTAAAAAGATAGGAGTTTAAGCCTTCTTTTATTCCTTACTATTCCTCTCCCCATTAGCTCCAGAGGAAACCAACATTCTGAAGCTGATATTTGAATACCTTCCTACTTTTACCTCACGAGATGATAAAAACAGGTTAATCGATTTCTTTTAGTTATAACATACCACATTATATGCAACCCTCTGTAACTTTATTTTCAATATGGTAGGCATGCTAATACATGTATTTGTTAAATATTTGAAATTCTGTGCTGGGACAGGGCACTACACAAAAGATCCGAAAGTAGCCACCCTCAACCATCAAGTTGTTCACTGGCTGTTTTGTACTTTTTTGTATGCATGTTATGCTTCAATAACATGTGCTCCCCACCCCCAATCTCTACTCTCATGGAGCTTACCTTCCAGAGTAGGACACATAATAAAACAAACATTTAGAATGCATGGGCGTAGGAGAATAGGCAGAGATAGCATGTTTTGCCAGATGCTCTGGTTCCTTCATTTAAGCGCTGTGTTGTATTATATAAGAATATGCCACAACTTATTAACCCATTCACTTACTGACAGGCATTTGTGTTATGTCCATATTTTCACTATTTCAAACATTACCGCAAAGAGCATCCTCATGTATGCCTTTGTGCTCACACGGGAGAATTTCTAGTCTAGGGTATACATCTCATTTGGGTCATGAAGCATGCTTAGCTTCAACTTTACTGGAAATCTCTAAATTACTCTCAAAATAATTATACCAATTTACCCACCTGCCAGCAGTACATACAAGCTCTCATTTTTCTTCTGCCAGACTTCTAAATTTTTGCCAGAAATAGTATCTTACTGCTTTCTCTTGCAATATTCTAATTCAAGATTGAGAATCTTTTTATTTATAAACCAGTCTTCTTTGTCTACCAACAAATCTCTACTCCATTGCTCACTTAACAAGACTATATTAAGTACCTATATCCCTAGCACTATACTAGTAATAAGTAGGGAAACAAAAAGTTAGCAGAATAGATGTGGACTCAGCCATCCTGGAATTCATAATCTAGTGCAAGGTGGAGGAAGAACAGCAAATAATCACAAACACAAATTGTGGTACCATGATGGTCATTAACAGTTTTATCGCTGAAAATTTAACACACTGGATGCGGGAAACGTATTTATACGTTTTACGTTGACTGGTAAACACAATTTTCCAGTGAGTTTTCCAGTATTTGTCTGTTTAAAATTTAAGAAAAATAATTCAGTATACATTTTATAGTAAATCACAAAAAGTTTCATTGAAAAAAAATATGTAAAACTAAAGTTATCGTAATTTTACTGAATGTTGCCATTTGCGCAAAAAATTAAGCAAAAACGGCCCGCATACAATTTAAGAGAGACATCAATTTGTTTGCAATTTTGAGATGATTACTCATGGGCTATCATATCTAGTTTATTCTGGTATGAATCTCACACCATCCGGTTATACTAACCTCTACATGCTGACCTAACAATCTCACTTTGGATATTTTATCTCATTTTCATTCTGGATATGTTAAAAATTAACATAAAAGATTCTATTCAATAAAGTGGGAGTCCTTAAAAAGATAGAAGTACTCAATCTCATTATTATAAAATTGTCACAATAGGGGACTTGTTAAGGAAATTGAGATGATGTAGTAGCACCATGGAACATATGAAAGTTCTTCTTTGAGGATATAATATTTTTATCTACAGTATAGGCTGATTTAAATGATACATTAAGGTATGAGGGTTGTGAGTGAATTTAGGGGATTTGATTTACTGAGTCAAGACAACATTCCAAGGCCTTTCATCATTTTGTCTCCTTTTGGTCTCTGATCTATCACCATATCCTTCTATCTACTCACCCCCAAATGACACTGCACTATGGGCTCCTTGAACCCAACATGGCCCTGGAGACATCAGTTAGTGGTTAAGAGCTATGCCTTTGCAGCCAGTCCTGAGTCAGAAGCCTAAGTCTGCCAAGGGCAGTACTACCTGGGGTGAGTTACTTTACCTCTGGGTCCCATCCCCACCTCCCCCCCAACCATTATAAAACAAGGACATAATACATGTATTAGATTTAATTAATGCAAGAAACTTAATCGAGCCCTAACTGGTTTGGCTCAGTGGATAGAGTGTTGGCCTGTGGACTGAAGGGTCCCCGGTTTGATTCTGGTCAAGGGCACATGCCCGGGTTGTGGGCTCAATCCCCAGTAGGGGGCATGCAGGAGGCAGCTGATCAAAGATTATCTCTCATCATTGATATTTCCCTCTGAAATCAATAAAAATGTAAAAAAAAAAAAAAAGGAACTGAGTCTAACAGATTAGCCTTTAGTCAAAAAGGGGGGATCATGGACTGATAGCGGGGAGCCCACTGAATCCTACAAAGTGCTTCAGAAATTGAGGCAGGTCCAAAGACTTCAGGGATTAGTAAAGAGAACACCATCATGTCAGTGGCACCTTCTTTCACAAGAGACCTCCCGTCTGGTAGGGAATCGGGCTCCAGGCAGCTCTAGCCTTCACCCTCCCAGCCTAGCAACCCAAAATTAAAATTTCCCTGCTAACTCTGCTTTGAAAAATCCTGGCAAAGGACTCTGATATTGGCTCAACTAGGCACATGCTTTCCCCTAAAACTATCACCGAGCCCCAGGCATGTCCTGCTTTGTATTCCTGTGATCAGTACAGCAAGGATTGTTACAAGAAAAGAGAGGGGAAAAGCTGGGCAGACAATAGTTACCACAAGACCTAGAATGGGGAATTTTAAGAATTAACTGAAATGATGGCTATCAAGTACTTGGCACAATGTCTTTCAAGTAGCAAGCATTCAATAAATGGTAGCCGTTATTAACTCACCTGGCTGTGAAGAGTTCAGCAGTTAATCCTTCCTTGATATGCCACTCTTTTCTTAGTCAACTTCTGAAAATTGAAATAGACATACTGACTCCCATTCAACTAAGAAGGCTATTTATTGAAATGACACAATGATGTTACAAGGATGCATTTCATGTGGCCTAGAAAGCTAGGTGGTCATAAGTGCATGGTGCATAGATGCTGGGACCACAGAATCCTCTGCTGTTAGCCACACATATATCCTGGGCTCCCTCCCTGTCAATGAAGATGTGCTGAGATTCAGAGATTGGTTGGATTTAGGCCAGACTCCATACACAAACCAGTGGTCTCCTTTGGGTCTTCTAGATCTAGTCTTTATAAACTTCTATTAACAGTAGGGTAGCACTCAACTGGTTACAATTCATGCCATTTTTACAAATAGTCCACTATGGGGATCCCCAAACAATCAGCAGCAAAATGAGTTCCTGATAGGCATCTTGGCCAATCAATGGGGAAGGTTTGAGTATAATTACATATTGTCAAACTATGTACCAGACAATACAAGAATGACTTTGGCATTGTATGTGCACTCAGCATGGCATATCATAAACAAGGCATGTTTCAAATGGCTAATGTTTTAGAAGGGCAAATCTGCTAGGGAGTATCCCATCTTGCTCCATATATGATAGACAATGGGCTAGGCATGCCATATTTCAACCCCCAGGCACATTTTCCTGCAAAGAACTATGAAGAATGTTTGGGAGCTGCCTCCTGTTATCCAGGATTAGACAAGGATGATGGATGAAAGGTTTCATCATCACCACTCATATTACTCCTCCCAATGACTCATCAAGGTGGAAAAATTGTTTTATCTTAGAGAGGAGATGCTCGTGCATGAAAGGGGTCAATGTCCACAATTGCTTCTAAATTTATCTGCACTGTTAGTGCCAATGAACCAACAAAGCTTCTTGAAATTCCTTTGGGATAGCCTATGAGTTCCCATTAAGGGACACTAAGGATTTGAGTGGGCTACTGAAACTTACTTAGCTCTCAGGCTTTATGGATGGAAAAGCACCACCAAGCTTAAAAAGTTATTTTTTTTTAATGGTGAAATATTTCCTTGGCACATGTGTTAATTTAAAGGCAAATTTTATGGCAAGAGGTAACTGAATTTATACTTCTCCACAGTCAAATTAATTTTGGGGAAAATTCTTGTCTTAGTTTTGTGTTGTTTTCTCATTGATCCAATATAGGAAGCTTGGGGCAGTGCAGAGAAGGACTTAATAGCTCTATAAAACTGACATGTTAGCTGAAAGTATAATTATGATACTTTAGTTCAACCATTTAGTTTCTGTTAACATTTTGGTTTGTAAGCTTCTAACAAGTTGCTTTCAATAAGTTTGTGACAAATTTAAACTTGCTGCCTCTTATGCTTTTATGAATTCTTAAGTGCTCATTAAATGTTTGTGCATCTGATTTAAAATTTATTTAAAAGCCCTCTGAATTCCAAATTAGCTTTTCAGTGTCAAGACCCTGGAGCCAAAGAGCCAGGAGACCTGCATCCTATACCAGTTTTACCACCATAAGCTGCAGCATACTGTGCAAACCATTTCACATCTTTGGTTTTCAGGTTCTTCATCTGTACAATGAAGTAGCTGGACCGCTGATCTAATTCTTTGAATGGTGAATTTCTGGAGGTGGAATTGGTTTCCATGGTGCATTCAATATAAGAGCTGCAATTGAATGCAGTTGTCAAGCAATTTTTAAAATGAGTTTTGGTCATTAATGCAGGAATTTTGTCTACAAAAAAGGCTGTAAACAGTAAGTTGCAAGTCAAATTATTGAAAGTTTGTAATCTCCTGCACATATATGTTAAAAAGTTTTATAAAGTCCAATATATAGGCTTAGCATTTCCAACAGGTTATATATTATGTTTGTAGTTGTTTTTATAAAAGTTTGTAACCAGATCTAAGAATGTGGCTTTTATTGAAAAAAATTGTCTACTAGCAGAGTTTTCTCTGCACACAACATACAAATACACATAACTCATGACATTCTCAAGCTTTTTATCCAGCAAGAATCCTTTGACAATGAGTATGAACAATATTTTAGCTAAAGCTTTCTGCACATTTTTAAAAAAAATTCCAGGGTTCTTAGAGTTTATTTCGCATATGAATTCTCTGGTGCTTAGTGAGAGCTGAACTTCGACTGAAGTTTTTCCCACATTCCTTACAAGTATAGGGTTTTTCTCCAGTATGAATTCTCTGATGATCATGCAGATTGGTTTTCTTTCGGAAGGCTCGCCCACATTGATTACATTCATAGGGTTTTTCTCCAGTATGAGTTCTCTCATGCTGAATGAGGGATGAACTCTGACTGAAGGCTTTCCCACAGTCAATACATTCATAGGGTTTCTCTCCTGTATGGGTTCTCTCATGTTGAGTAAGTGATGAGCGTCGACTGAAGGCTTCTCCACATTCATTACATTCATAGGGTTTTTCTCCAGTATGAATTCTGTGATGCTCTATGAAACTTGTACTCCTTTTGAAAGCTTTCCCACATACATTACACTGATAGGGTTTCTCTCCAGGATGAGAAATAGATTGTTGACTGAAGGTCTGCTCACAATCATAGGGGCTCTGTCCAGTATGGATCTTCTGATGGTCAGAAAAGTCTGTAAAGTGACTGAAGTCTTCCCCACAGTCATCACAATGGTAGGATTTCACTTCTGTCAGAGTGCTTTCTTCTTGAGTAAGAGATGAGCTGTGCTTGAAGTCTATGCCATAGTTATTGCTTTGGTAAGGTTTCCCTCTCTTATGAATCCTCATATGTTTATAAAGGGATGGGCTCTGACCAAAAGCCCTCCCACATATGCTACATTCAAAAGGTTTTTCTCCAGTATGAGTCCTCTCATGCTGGACAAGGGAAGAACATCGACTAAAGGCTTTCCCACATTCTTTACACTGAAAGGGTTTCTCTCCACTGTGTGTGACCTCATGCTGAGTGAGGGACGTGCCATGCCTAAAAGACCTCCCACATAAGTTACATCGATAGGGTTTCTCTCCAGTGTGAATTCTCTGGTGTTGAACAAGGGAGGAGCTGCGCTGAAAGGCTTTCCCACAGAGACTACACTGATAGGGTTTCTCTCCGGTATGTGCATTCTCATGCTGACCAAGGGACGAACTATGCCTGAAGGCTTTCCCACACACATTACATTCAAAGGGTTTCTCCCCTGTGTGAATTCTCTGATGCTCAGTAAGCTGTGTCTTCCAAAGGAAGGTTTTCCCACAGTCAGTACATTCATGGTGTTTCTTTCCAGCATAAATTCCCTGATCTGTACCATTGGGAAAAGCTCCCTCTCCTTTATGAGTTTTCTCATGTTTAGTAAGTGATGATCTATGAATGAAAGCTTTTCTACATTTATTACATTTATAAGGTTTCTTTTTTACAAGGATATTATTCTGATTAAGTAAGTCTGAATTATGTCCCAAATTGATTCCAAGTGTATCACATTCACTAGACCTTGAAGGAATGTTCAGTTGTGTAACCAGGTCTGTGTTCAATCTAGAGTTTTCACCAAATTTATTATGCTCCAAGGTTTTCTCTGGTGTGATTATTTTCTTTTGGGTGGATACATCTGGCCCCAGATACCTCTTCCAGTTTTCCTGGTGCCTCTCTAACTGATTACTCACATCTTCTAATGTAGCACATGAGAGATCATCTGTGTGCAGGGATACTTCAGATGTGCTCTGCTGTAGATTTGATGATTTGGCCACAGGCCTGGTCTTCCAGTCTGAAAGAAATCCAAAGTGCAAAAGTCCCCTAATCCCTCCTGCTGAAACAAACTGCTACAGTAGGAATGAGGAAATGAGATTTAAATTATACACGACTCTGTTTTGAAGTCAGCCCTGTGGCTTGGGGAGAATACCCAAAATGGAGGAAAGGAAGAGTGAAGAGATATGATAATACAGACTGCAGATCCAGAATGAATGATAAGTTCAGAACTAGGAAGCCCAGCTAGAAGGGCTGATTAGGGAGTAAGGAGATAAGTGATTAAGAAAGTGTTAGGCATAGATACAAAGGAAAAAGGATCACAGTCCATCTTGCAGGATCTTATCTGCTCTCTATGACTCCTGTCCATTTTACAAACCACTATAGAATCTATCTCCCTAATATATCTGTTTTATAATTTCTTTAAATGTTATCTCTGAGGCTCCAGATAGTCAAACCCTGAAGTGAAAAATCTGCAGCCAGTGATCTAACAAAAATGATTCTTTGATACACTTGAAGATCAAGGGCTAGATGTCACACACTGAGAAAAATATTTCAGGAGGCAAATCATTCTTGCCCTTACAAGTGGGGCTGTGGTTTTTGTCTATTTGAGCTCTGATTCTACACTAGTCACCTTGCTTAACCAAAAAGGATTTATTTTAATCTGCCTAATAAATTGATCTCTAAAAACCATTAACAAATATTGAGCTCTAGTTAATGATAAGCACATGAAAAAATGTAGGAATGAAATATACTCATCTGCAACTTACTTGGAATACATAAAAGATAAATTGACAGATGGATAGATGAAGAGGTATATGATAACGCAAATATAACAAAATGTTAACTATACGATTGGTGTTCACTGTATAATTTCTTACATATTTGAAAATTTTCATAATAAAATGTTAAGAGGGAATAACATAGCAACTAAGGGGCCCTAAACACCAAAATTCCTTACCCTGTAACAAGACTCAATTCTAAATTTCTAAGGACAGGGAATGCTTTGTATTTCTTTTAGAATACTTCTCAGTGGAACAATTCAAGAAATATTTGTTGAAATAAGTGAATAATAAAATTCTCTCCCAAGCCAGTTTCTATAACAATCAATAGGGTAATTTCTAACTGCTTGCTAACATGCTTTGCACCACAGATAGAATATATAGAAATAAAAACAGACTCTCTAGTAGCTTGAAATCTAGACTCAATCTTTTGACAACTAAAAAGAAAGATAAAAAGACAAAGAAAAAATCATTGAGTAATATATTATTAATCTGAATTTGTGTGGTAGAGATGATATAAATGGTATTTGTGATCAGGGAAGGAAGAAGTAAATATGTTAGTATGCATTAGGTTTCATGAATTAGACAGACCTTGAACTTAAAAGAATAGATGGTTTTGGATAGGCAGAAAGCATTATCTAATGAGGGAAAGTATATGCTACTTACAAAGAACATTAAAAGAAGTTCAACCTAAGTGAAGGTTGCTTTGGTGGGAATAGAAAGATCATACTGGAAGGTTTGATGCAGACATTTAAATCAAGGGAGTTTATTTTCTATAATGAGATATAGGGAGTAACAGCAAGGTTTTTTCAGAGGTGGGTGGTTTATAAAGATAAAGCATTAAAAATGTCCAATATGGCCCATCAAGTGATTAATAAATAAAATGTGGTATATGCATACAATGGAATAAATACAAAGAAATGAATATCAAGAAATGAAGTAATACATGTTAGATGAGCCCTAAAAACATATGCTAAGTGAAAGAAGCTAGTCACAAAGGGCTACATATTATATGATTCCATTTACAGAAAATACCCAGCATAGGAAAATCCATACAGAGAAAAAGTAGATTAATGGTTGCCAGAAGCTGGGGTATGGGAAATAGAAAGTGACTGCTACTAGGTGCAGAGTTTCCTTTTGGGGTGAACATGTTCTGTAATTACATAGTGGTGATGGTTGCACAACTCTGTATACAGTGGAGCCTTGACTTACGAGTTTAATTCGTTCTGTGACGGAGCTCGTAACTCAAATTACTCGCATGTCAAATCAAAAAGTGAACGAGTGAGACACGTGATGCTGGGCTGATGTTGTAGCGCTCACTGTGACGTTCGCTGCGCCAACTAGCGGTGGGGTATCTGAAGCTGGCTCGTAACCCGAATTTTAGCTCGCAACTCAAAGCAAAATATCGGCCGAGAGACAGCTATCTCGAAAAACTAGTCAGTCGGGACACTCGTAAGTCAAGGCGCCACTGTATATCCAAAAACCATTGAAGTGTACACTTTAAAAGGATGGGCCCTGGCTGGTTTGGCTCAGTGGATAGAGCATCAGCCTGAAGACTGAAGGGTCCCAGGTTCGATTCTGGTCAAAGGGCACATGCCTTGTGGGCTCGATCCCCAGTGGGGGACGTGCAGCAGGCAGCTGATCAATGATTCTCTCTCATCATTGATGTTTCTATCTCTCTCTCCCTCTCCTTCTCTGAAATCAATTTTAAAAAAATCTAATATGGATTATAAAAAAAGATGGAGGGAGCAATTTTAACTGGAAATTATAGTAATCTAAGTCTGGGGTTTGGTTGAAGATGACACCAGTGGAAGTTAAAGGCAAGAAAGAAGGAAAATAACCTGGGTTGAAAGAAAAAGACTATGGCATCTGGTCTGAGAGATAAGAAATACTAAAAGGTTTCTAACAGGCCAGGGTAGAAAGGAGTGATGGGCAAGAAGATTAATTCAGATTTTATATCTTTAATAAGAACTGAGTGGGACTTCCTAGTGAAGGTGTTCTGTGAAAAGGAATAAGTGACCAGGGTACAAGCAAGGATGATTTTTGAGTCTATAGCATAAATAAAGAGCTGCAACCACCAGAAGGCAGGCACCCTTTTTGTAACAAAGAAGGGGGAGGAGCCTGGAGGACAGACTCCTTAAGGCAGTGGTTCTCAACCTTCTGGCCCTTTAAATACAGTTCCTCATGTTGTGACCCAACCATAAAATTATTTTCATTGCTACTTCATAACTGTAATGTTGCTACTGTTATGAATCGTAATGTAAATATCTGATATGCAGGATGGTCTTAGGCGACCCCTGTGAAAGGATCGTTTGACCACCAAAGGGGTCACGACCCACAGGTTGAGAACCGCTGCCTTAAGGCATATTTGCTTAGAGGGAAAAGCAAGAAAAGCCAAAGACCTAAAGCCAAGAAGCACTTAACAAGGTGAGAGACCAGGAAAGAATGATATTCTAGGAACTGTGGAGAGAGGAAATGAGTCAAATCAACATGGCCACAGAATGGATGGAAGACCATGTTCCTCCCTAGACAGGTGTAGTGAGGGAAAGAAGTCTAAAAACGAATTATGAAGAGAGGAAGAATCAAGGCTGTGGATATTTCCTACAAGTCTGAGGCAGCTGACAGTGAGAGCAGTGAGACGAAACAAGGAGACATGGAAGTTCAATTATGTCTGAATGAATAAGAAAAGGGATCGCTAAATAATGATGGGAGACTTGGGTACCAGAGGAGAAAATAATCCAGCAAGTAGGGTTATAGGACAGGAGAAATGGTATACTAAGTGTAGAACAAAGTGGTATCTTTTCCTCTAAGACCTACCAGCGGCAGGAGCACCCTATTGGAGAAGGGAGATAAACAGAGGTGTCATGATAGCTCAGCCTCCTCTGCCTGTCTATGAGCTCCCAGGACAGCAATCTGAAAATGCTTCCCACTCCCTCAGCTATGCCACTGTCTGCACTGGTTCCTACAAGCCTGATCCTCACTCATTTACCTGGACAGACAGATCTTTGGATTTCTCCCTCTGATAGCCATGGCTCTTCTCCTTGCTCCAATTTGAAGATCACCTCTGGCTTGGAAACTTGATATCCTGCTCATGGGTAAAAACACAAGATTTGTTTGTTTGTGCAAGTGGACAAAGAAGCCTCCTACAAGTCAGTAGTAGTCCTTGATCCTCATGAACTCTGAAGGAAAAGAAAACGGGCAACTTGAGATATTATGCAATCAAACGGCCTACTCCCAGTTCTGCAAAAGAAAGACCTTTTACCTAAAGAGCAGGCACAGAAACCCATAAGGCTGGGTCCCAGAAAGATGAACAAGCTCTGACCCTGAACACTCACACCCTGCTCACAGCCACCCAAGCTACAGCCACAGAGCTCCACAACCCTAGTAACTGAGAAAGGAAAGACCCACCAATAGGCAAGACATTAAGATGTGGTCCTTACCAAGAGAAACCAGGTTGCTGTAGTTCTCCAGCATCACATCCCGGTACAAGCGCCTCTGAGCAGGGGCCATGTGGTGCCATTCTTCCTGGGTGAAGTCCACAGCCACATCCTTGAATGTCACTGATTCCTGTAGGATCACATTCCTGCTCAAGTAGGATCAACCACAAACATTCTCATGGCAATACTGGGAACACACTGTAGAGTCTATTAGAAACAATGATCACATTTAATATCCTGAGGGGACAATGTTGGGTTACACACTTACATAGTAGTTGTTTACACACTTATATAAAGAAATCTAATATTCAGGCCAGAAAGTCATGAGGAGCAGTATATCCTGCAATCCTTAGCTTTCGTTGTATTTCCCTTCAAAGCCAAACCTTTTCATGCAATCACAACCTCCCAGCCCATGTACTTCCTTTGTTACAAAATCCAAATATGGTGGGAAGTAAAAAGTGGCAGTGGCAGCCCTCCTTCATCCCCATCACCAATCCTAATTTAAACCCTAGAAATAATCACCGTTAACAGTTTGGTGCATACACTTAAAGAGTCCCTATTCCGTGTTTCTTACACACATACACCCAGTGTCTTGTTTTGTGAAATACCAGTGTTCTACAACTTATTTTTACATTAAACTATGTAATAGTTAGAGATCTTCCCATAGCAATACATATAACTTCACCTTAACCCTCTGAATTACTTCATAGACTCCATATATAATAATATTCCTGTTATCTAAAGCCAACAGCACCTATTGTATTAAGAATAAAATTCAAACTCCCCACCACTCACTGGGCTCTAGCCATGCTGAACTTGTTGATCCTTGAATACTTCAAGATTGTTCCCACCCGGGCCTTTATGCTTGTTACTCTCTCCCCCACTAGAACAGTGGTTCTCAACCACTGTTTCTTTGTTATGGGGTGGGGCCACAACATTAGTAACAAAGAAACAGAATTTCCGGAGGATGAGGCCCAGAAATCAGGATTTTAAAGAGATTCCCAGGTGATTTTGATGTGCAGCCAAGGTTGAGAACCACTGCTCTACATGGTTGACATCTAGTTATTTCAGGCTTATCTCCAGCATCACTTCCTCAGAAAAGCTGTCTCAACACCTTCCTTTAATTTACTCTCCATCATATTACCATGTTTAATTTTCTTTCTGACACAGTTCTCTCTCACTGCCCAAATTCCTGCCACCTTAACTCAGGAATCAAATAGATTAAAAAGGATACTTGTATTTCTAACCCTTATCTGAGACTGCTTATTTGTGAGCTTGTCTGCCTCCCCCACTATGAGCTCCATGAGAACTTTATCTGTCTTCACCAGATATATACCTTGACTGACAGTGAATGCTGACAAATACCCTGAGAATGAATGAATGGACCAGGTCCTGTTTATAGACATTTGGATGATTTACAATATTTTGCTATTGCAAACATTACTGCATTAAATACTGTTTGTGCAATTATGCCAGAACTTCTCTAGAATAGCTAGCTAGAATTGGAATTGCTAGGTCAAAGGTCTTTTCATGTTTCTTATTCCATTCCAACCACTTTCTCCTCACCTCCCCAGTGAAACAAGACTAGCTGAGGGTCCTCCATGACTCTCAATTGGCAGTTCTGAAGTTTGTGGGTTGATTTTTGCTTGTCTTGCTAGGCCTTGTTAAGCCATGAAACACCTGTCGCCATGGCCTGGTTAGATTTCTATCTCAAGAAGGATATAAGAAACTATGGTAAAGACAATTAGATGTTGAAAGCAGAGCCATAAGGTCGCTGGAGCTGCGAGGGAAGGTTACTTGGAGGTTTCTGCCTTAGTCCATGCCCTTCTCCCCATGTGGTTGGCCACAGCGGAACTGGTGTTTTTCCGTTCCTGGGAAATATCATTCTTTGCTAATTCCATTTCATACTTCAGATATTGGTTAGCAGATTTTCACTGAAACCTCCCGATTCCCCACTGGAGGGCCAATCACTGTATTATGTCCTTTAAGCCCCCTGACACACACACAATTATTCGAATGCTTGTTTTTCTAGTTAGATGGTGAGCATTATGAGGGCAGCTACTATAAAATTGTTTTTAAACTCTAAAACACTAGTTTCAACAAGTGCCTGACCCATACCACACATCTGTTTCCAGAGTTGTGCCTCAAGGAGATGGCAGAGATCTGAATTTTAGAGAAACAGGAGTGGCCCCCTCTGCTTAGTGAAGTGCATGACTGCATTCATACACAACACTGGCTCCTCCATATCACATCCCTGTGGCTGTGTCCCCACAGGAATAGGGAAGGGTTGAAACGTGGCAAATTTTTCTGACCAGGTCAGGGATCTGACTGTGTCACGTAAGATGACACTAGTATTTACTAGGTGTCAGACTTGACCACATGCACTGTGGCAGAATGAAAATGCCAATGAGCCCGGCTGGTGTGGCTCAGTGGTTGAGTGCTGACCTATGAACTGGGAAGGTCATAGTTTGGTTCTGGTCAGGACATATGCCTGGGTTGTGGGCACAATCCCCAGTGGAGGGCGGTGGAAGGCCCTTCTCTAAAACACAAATTTGATCATGCGTACAAACCTTTAATTTCTCCCTACTTTTCCCTATTCCTACCATCCTCACCCTAGTCCATGCCACCATCATCTCTTACCTGGACCATTGCTACAACCTCCTAACTTCCCTCTCTCCTCCTTCCACTACTGTGTCCCTCCCAAGTCTGTTTTCCATATAACAACTAGAGTAATCTTGTTAAAACATGTCAGATCACGTCACTTCTTTGCTTTAAAACCTCTAATGGCATCCCAATTCAAAGCCAAATCTTTACAATGGCCTACAAAGGCCTTCACAATCTGTTCCCCCACTATCTCCCTAACTTCATCTTGAACCTCATCCCTGACCCACTGCTCCCTCCCCTACACTCACTCTGCTCTCCCAAGCCAAAAATGCCAGTAAGTCAGACAATCACATTCTAGATCTACGCTAATACAGTAAACCACAAGCCACAGGTGGCTACTGAGCACCTGCAATGTGGCTAGTCCAAACCAGATGTGTGGTAAGTGCAAAATACACACTGGATTTCAAAGACTTAATACCAAAACAAAACAAAACAAAAACCCCCACCTCATTAATAATTTTAAAATATTGATTTACATAGAAATGAGTATTATTCATTAATAGTAAAAATTTTAGAAACAATCTAAATGTCTTATGAGGAATGGTTAAACAAATTTAACATGTCCATACAAAGCAATATAATACAGCCATTAAAAGTGATTTAAAAAAACCCTCATAAAAACTATATGAAATTTAAAATATTGTAATTGGAAATGTTTAAGGAAAAAACATGCGCAGTTAGAAAAAAAAGGAAATTCATCAAAACAAATAGATATGCTAAGGAAGAGATAACATAAATGACTTTGTTTTTGTTTAAAAAAAAGGTCTAGATCAGCCGTGGGCAAACTACGGCCTGTGGGCCGGATCCGGCCCGTTTGAAATGAATAAAACTAAAAAAAAAAAAAAAGACCGTACCCTTTTATGTAATGATGTTTACTTTGAATTTATATTAGTTCACACAAACACTCCATCCATGCTTTTGTTCCAGCCCTCTGGTCCAGTTTAAGAACCCATTGTGGCCCTCGAGTCAAAAAGTTTGCCCACCCCTGGTCTAGATGATATATTTAAGGTATATTTAATAAGGTATATTTTAGTAAAAGTAATACAGCCCCGGCCAGGTGGCTTGGTTGATTGGAGCACTGTCCCATACACCAGAGGGTGATGGTTTGATTCCCAGTCAGAGCACATGCTTAGATTGTGGATTCGATCCCAGGTGCAGGCTGGTATGGGAGGTAGCTGATCAATGTTTCTCTCTTTCTCTCTCTCACTCTCTGTTAAAAGTCAATGGAAGCGTATCCTTGGGTGAGGATTTTTTAAAAAAAGGTAGTACAGGAAAGTCAGGAAAAGAATCATACTTTTGAAATAGGTCTTAGACTTAGAGGAACAGGGTTTGACATCTTAACATTGTCTTTAAGACAAAATTTCTTAAAACTGTGAAAGTCATGTTGTTTCATGCAATTATTTTTCCCCCCAAAATTAGTGTCACTATAATTGGAAAAATATCATTTTTGCCATGTAAGGAGCAGGAAATGCAGAAAGTGTAAAATTGCTGCTTGGGCTAAGTGGTTATGAATGTTTGTTCATGTAACACCCACTTACCACCTATGTACCTTGGAGCGAGGGACGAGAGGAGTTACAAGGCCCTAAAGGAACTGACAGTCCAGTGTGGAGATGGATGGGTAAACATACCACTCCATGTGACATATGAACAGTAAGAGCTCTTGGGATCTGGAATCAAAATAGACCAGACCCAGTCCCTCTCCATTTCCTCCCCTCAAGGTAGAACAAGTACAGGTATCCACATGTAGTTTTTTTCTTACAAAACTTCCCCCATTTCTTACTGTTCTGGTGGCTTCAACTTTAAGAATGGTAAACACCTTTTTTTATTCCTAGCTAAACATGTAGTACACATGTAAGGAAGGAAATACATAGTGTTTACATATATATAGGGCTTTCAGGGTATCCCCCTCACCCATCTCGGCTCCCATTCCCCTCCCACTGTGGACCACTTCAGGTATTTGCTAACCACGCCCCTAAAGAAGCTCCGACACTTCATTATTCACAACAATCTTTAAAAGTAATAAGAAACTATACTAGTTTCCTGCTCAAAAACATTGGCTCAAGATATACTAGGCTCCTTGCTGCTCCCTGAACACACCAGACACACATCCGGGTGTTTCCGGAGAACCCCTTCCCAGGCCTCCTTTAAGTCCGCTCAGATGCCATCAACAAGCATAAGCTTACCAGCCTATTTAAAATGGCCATCCTACCACAAGCCCTGACATCTCCCACTCAACCCTCCTTACCTTTTCCTACTTTTAATTATTTTTCTGAGGTGCCATCACCTTCTAGGACAGCGGTTCTCAACCTGTGGGTCGTGACCCCTTTGGCGGTCGAACGACCCTTTCACAGGGGTCGCCTAAGACCATCCTGCATATCAGATATTTACATTACTATTCATAACAGTAGCAACATTACAGTTATGAAGTAGCAACGAAAATAATTTTATGGTTGGGTCACAACATGAGGAACTGTATTTAAAGGGCCAGAAGGTTGAGAACCACTGTCTAGGACAGTGATGGTGAACCTTTTGAGCTCGGAGTGTCAGCATTTTGAAAAACCCTAACTTAACTCTGGTGCCGTGTCACATATAGAAATTTTTTGATATTTGCAACCATAGTAAAACAAAGATGTATATTTTTGATATTTATTTTATATATTTAAATGCCATTTAACAAAGAAAAATCAACCCAAAAAATGAGTTCGAGTGTCACCTCTGACACGCGTGTCATAGGTTCGCCATCACTGGTCTAGGATATCATATAATTTTTGTCTACTTCTAGGATGTAAGCTCCATAAAAGCAGAGACCTTTACCAATTTTGTTCACTAATGTATCCCAGCCACCTAGAAGAGGGTATTAATACATCACAGGGTTCAATGATTATCTGCTGAATGATACATAAAGGAATAAATGGGTTACAAAGGCCAAAAGAAAAAAGTCCAAAACTCCTTTCTATTCTCATCTAACCATTGCCCTACACCAGTGATGCTGAACCTATGACACGCGGACTCATTTTTTGGGGTTGATTTTTCTTTGTTAAATGGCGTTTAAATATAAAAAAAAATATAAAAAAATAAAACTCTGTTTA
>NW_005871322.1:1668692-1669986 GCF_000147115.1 Myotis lucifugus | reverse complement strand
CTAAACCTACACCGACAGTCTCACAGGACAACGGTTTCATGAAAACGTCCCTCATCTTTTTGCCTCCCAAGTCCCCTGACCCACAGTCAACCAGCTCTACCCTCATCCCCTTCCATTTCACCCCCGTTGATTAAGCTCCTATGCAAAGGCGGCTCTACTGACTTTCCCAAAGGCAGAATTTCCTCCCCCTCCGCACTCACAGCAGCCTCTTGGACCTCTGCAACAATGCTTCGCAACCACCTCTCCTGTGCTTTACTTCTGCAGGGGCTGTCTCCCCCACTAATTAATTTCCTGGATAAGTTGTCACATGACTCAATTACTCATCTTTTACATTCCCAGGGGCTATGCTCAGGGAAAGGGAACCACCGTTGAAAGGAAATCTCTGCCTAAAAAGCCCCTGTTGGTTGTAGATTCACTGTTCTATTCTGTCCTTCAGCCTGAGTTCGGTGGACTATTGGGCCATTCTATGAGAACAGAACTGACCCAGAGTGTCTGGGAAACATTAACTTTAAAAATGAAGCTTAAAGCAGTCCCTAAAACTCACTACTCAGAACACAAATCCACTTTCACCATTAAAAAAGCACCCCCCTGCCCCACCTCCCAAAGGCAACCCAGCCCAGCAGGCATGGCTCAGTGGTTGAGCATCCACCTATGAACCAGGAGGTCACGGTTGGCTTCCTGGTTAGGGCACATGCCTGGGTTGCAGGCTCAATCCTCAGTAGGGATCGTGCAGGAGGCAGCTGATCAATGATTCTCTGTCATCATTGATGTTTCTCTCTCTCTCTCTCTCTCTCTCCCTTCCTCTCTGAAATAAAAAAATATATATATCTGGATTGATCTTGTCTCACACACATAACAATCAGAATATGATCTTTCCTTAATTCTAAAGAGTGTGGATTAAAATGCCATCTGGACCTTGTTGTATTTCACCGATACACTCTGTGTAAATCCATGGACAACCTCAGAGTTGCGATGCTTCTATAAAATGCCTTCTCCCTCACAAATCAGTTTCATGCTAATGACCCCGAAGGCTGGACATCTGGGGATGTGCACTACTATACCTTTGTAAAGCAGAAAAAGACACGAAAAGCTCTGGGACAATCCTCCTTGTATCCCCCCCCCCCCCCCCCCCCCCCGGTCCAAAGCCGTGAGCAAAGAAAACCATCCCTCGGGTTGTCCTTGGGAAAACCAAAACCGGGTCCCCAAGGGGGAAGGGGGGGGCCGGGCCCTCCCCCCAGTTGACGGCCCCTCTCCCGGGGTAGATTTTACTCCCTGTCCCACCCGTCCCCTTTTC
>NW_005871322.1:1656624-1668516 GCF_000147115.1 Myotis lucifugus | reverse complement strand
CCCCGGCCCTGGTCCCCTCCACCCCCAGGACAGCCCCCCTTTACGGAAGCCCGCTCCCCGCAGCTCTGGGCACCTCGGGTTTCACAGGGGTGGGGGACCCCGAGGGGGCGGCCGGGCCAGGAAACGACGTCTCCCAAGGAGAACAATGACTGCTCCAAACACTCCCGGGTACGAAAGTCCGTGCAGCTCACCTGGGGCGCCTCCGTCGGCGGCCTCGAGGCCATTCCTGCCTCGCCGGGCCCGGCTCCCAGACAGAGACTGGGGAGAGAAGAAAGGGCGCACTCACCGCGCTGCACCCGCCGACCCCCACCCCGTCCCGAGGGGCCCGCCTCCGCCCCGCAGACACGTCTCCCGGGAGAGAGGTGGAGAGGTGCCTGGGCCCCGCGTCGGCCTGCCGCACCCCCTCCCCCAAATTAAACGCCTACCTAGTCCAGGACACCCTCCTCTGGCCACGCCCAGTCCCACCCGCAGGATGGTGGGCGCGGCCCCGCAGACACGCGCCAAACTCGTGGGAGGTGCCGCTCCGACCCGCACACTCGGAATCACTGCCTCCTGGAGTTTCCGGGTTTTGCGATCTCAGGCCCACCCAAGGTTTGGGCCGGCTCCTCTCGCCCCCGCCTCCGGCTCAGTCCTCTCCAATTCTGCTGTGCGGAGGTGAGGCCCTAAGCCTCCTTAGCCGCCCCGGGGCTGGACAATGGCCGCAGCGACGGGGCAGAGCCGGAAGTGCGCCTGCGCACGCGGAGTCTCGCTCCAGCAACCCAGGGGTCCGGCGAGCGCGCGGACTACACTTCCCAGAGGCCCCCGCGCGCGCCCCCTCAGAGGCCGCGGGGGAGTAAGGCGCACATCTTTCCGGGCGCAGACGGAGCTGGGATTGAATACTGTAATGTCCATCTCTTCCAATTAGTCACAGCGCTCCTCTTGCGCCTGGGCATGTTGGTAGGGGCGGGATACAGCATATATCGCTCAGAAAAGACCCGGCTTTGGGGGCGCGGCTTGCACTCCTGTGGAAGAGGGCAATACGTAAACAGATCAACAAAATAATTTCAGAGAGAGAAACATCTATTTGTTGTTTCACTTACTTATACATTCATAGGTTGATTCTTGTGGGTGCCCTAACGGGGGATTGGACCTACAACCTTGGCATTTCAGGACTACAAACCAACTGAACTACCCAAGTGTGGACTTTGAGTGTGTTGGGAGCCACTGGATTAGCAGCAGCAATGGAATCACTACTACGAGGGGAGAAACCAAATGAATCACTTACTACTAGGAGGGGAGAAACTTTTCCTGTTGTCCCAGAAATGGTAACCAGTACCCCGGGCTGAGATTAAATTATTCTGCATTCTAAAGAGAGATAAAACATTTGGGGATAGATACTCTCAGATCTTACAAACGGGTTAGGTGCTGAATTTGCCCGGCTACTGTTATTAATCATGGCCCAACATCACCCCATTACCCCTATAAAGAGATTAGGATGGGAGAAAGAAAAGGAAGAATTCCGCAGAGTAGCAAGGCCTCCACCTAGTGGGGAATGTGATGTTCTACTGCCCACCTCCAAGATAAATGTAAGAAAGCAAGCCGCTCTAACACTGACAGCACCCAGAGAAGGGGAGGGTTTATATACTACCCAGTGCTTCCCAGATCAAGGGAAATGGGGATTAGAGAACAGGCTGAGTGTAAGGAGAGCAACGTGAGTATTCATTGTTTGTGTAGTAAGTGGATGAACTGGAAAATAATTGAGCTTTAACCAGCTGGCCCCTGGGGTGGGGGTGAGGGCAGCTCAGAACTGTAAGAAGTTTTGGGATTAACTGGGGGAGACTGAAGTGGAGCCAGATCTCCCAAGTCAGGTATCCGTGGGTTTCTCTAAGGAACTCACAAATGCACGTCTGTTCCCACCAGCGTGGCTAAGCAACTTTAGTGGTGGATGAAATTGTTTTTTAAATCTTTAAAATGCATTGGTAAGCTGGAAAATTCATAAGGCATGCACCGAGGCCAAAAATTAGGCAAAAATAATAACTTAGAGAGGTAGATGAAACACTGAGAGCTAGTTTTCACCTGGAAATCATTTGCCAAAGAGCTTTGTTTTTCATGGTCCTATAGGCACCAGGTGAAACTCAAGTGCCATACACACACATATCAATACAAATTGGAACTTCAAGACCCTGGCCAGTGTGGCTCAGTTGGTTGGACCATCGTCCCATATACAAAAAGGTGGCAGGTTCAATACCTGGTCAGGGCACATACCGAGATTGTGGGTTTGATCCCTGGTTGTGGCACATGAGGGAAGCAAGCAATCGATATTTCTATCTCACATTAATATTTTTCCTCTCTCCTTTCCTCTTTCTAAAATCAATGAGAAAAAACATTTTTAATTGGTACTCCATGGGTGAACACAGGTAAATTGCCTGTTTCAAATCTTGGAACCTGAGAATTTGTTAAGTATAAGCTGGTCCCTAATTGGATTTGCAGCCTGAATTCACAGTCCCTAGGTCCTCTAAAAAGCTGCAAACTGAGAATGTATGTATTGGTCCCAGCTAACAGTGCTTCCAGGAACCTGGCAGAAGTGAACACACATCCTGCCTGGAGGAACTGGCCTTCAGCCCAGGCTTCCCCAAATATGATACCAAGAAATATGAGCTCAGAGTCTTGAATTACAAAACACATATAAGAAACAAGGACCCATGAATGACAGACAGTAGGAGAAAATAGCAGAATCAGATTCATAACAACCTCTAATATAGGGAGATTGGCAGGGGCCTCCAGGTGCCCCAGTGATGCCCCTAAACCTCTTCACACGCTGGGTCCTTTGTCCCTGCCTGGGCCTTTGCCTGAAACTGATGGCTACTGACTTGGTGGTATCCGGGACGCCATGCTTGGGCGTTCTCTGAACCTACCTGCCTTTTCTAGGGATAACATAGCGTCATGGTCCTCGGTTACCATGGCGACCCGCCAGTTGGCTTAACCTCTGTTGCCCCCTAGTGGACACCCAGGACACCTGCAAATCCATCATTTCCCTTGAGGGGCGTGTGTTCCTCTTGGCAGCTCTGTCTAGAGAGAGGTGATGGCTTGTGACATGGTCCGCTGTACTGCTAGACTAGACCCTGTCCTTAGCCTTGGCTTCAGTGAGTCCGCTCCCCACCCCGCGTCTTTAACCATTTGTCTTCTCTGCCCTGGGGCCAGGCTTCTCTGTCTTTGTCACCTAGACACAATAGCCCTAACCAGCCAACCCTTTCAACCAGGCTCCTGGGGACATAAGAAGGGCTTTTACCCAGGTACTTCCACAGCCCCTTAAAGACTGCAAAGTCTGATGTGATGTAAACTAAAATACCCTTCCCTTGGCCAGCCCTCCCTCCCTCCTCCCCCTCCCCGCCCCGCCCCTAAGCAGCCCTAGATCCAGACCTCAGCTTCTGGCGCTACTTCTCCATATGGACCTTGTCCAGCCTTAGGATGAGATCCCATAGACAGGACAGCCTGGCCAGAATCCAGGTAGGCATGAGTGTGGTGGGGGGGGGGGGGGGAGGAGCATCACCAGAGCTGGACACGGCAGCCTTAGGTGGGAGATGGGCAAGCATAGAGACAAGCTGACCCTTGGGGGTGGAGACGAGCAGTGACAAGGTTGGTGGAACAGGATGTTTGAGGAGCATGCATGGGGAAGACCCACTACAGCCTGAGCCAGAAAGAATGGCTCCTTGGGGAAAGTGATGCTGAATTGAGCTCTAAGGATGAATAGGCATCTGTCGTTGGAGTAGAGATTTCAGTGGTGGTGAGCTTTAGGTGGGCTAACAGGTCCTCTCTTCAGAGTTTTCCTTCCTGAGGGATTATTTCTCACCAGTGATCCACTGATCCTGCATCTCTTTCTTGCCCTTTCCCACTTCTAATCCTGTCCCCCTTTCCTGGGCAATCTCCTCCAGCCTCATGATTGTAACCAGCACCCCTTTGCTACATGTGATCCATTGTACCATGTCACATGTAGTCTCTTCTACCCGGACTGCTTCTGACTTGCTTGCCTACCTAGTGAACTCTTATTCATCCTTCAAAACCCAGCTTAATGTTTACTCCTTTCTGGTGCCTTCTCAGAACCACCCTTCCAACCATGCGTTTTCATTCGACAAATTTCCATTGAGCACCAAGTGTTAGGTTCAGAATGTGGCCCTACATTGTAACTTTCTATTTACTTGACTGTCTCCCCAGTTGACCAGGATCTCCTGGGGGCAGGGGCAGGTAGGGCTGAGTCATTTATTTTCTTAATCCTTAGGCTTTAACATGCACTCCATGAATGAATGAATGGCTGGATGAATGAATAAAAGTACAGCTCCTCATTGTAAAACAACAAACAAGAAACACCCAAGTCAACAGGGCTGGCACTCTCCGGTTCCCGTTTCGGTCCCCTAACACTGTCCCAAAAGAACTTGGCCATATGTTATTAAATTAAAGTGAATTAAAATTTGCTTGAAATAACCACACACTCCCCCGCTTCCCTGAGCCTATAATGACCAGATTACATCTCCTCCAGGCACAGAAGTTTGACATTTCATTGCAAAGTCATTTTCTTCCCATTTCCTTATGTTGCTAAAATATTCTATTTCTCTTCACATTCCCTTTGTGTTCCCATTACTCAAGTTTAGTTAAATTTGTCTGCTGTCATTTAATCATCTGAGATAGGCCTTGCCAGTGTGGACGTTCCTAGGGTACTGCCTGGCCATCTGTCTCCTCCTGGGCCAGCTGAGAACAGGACCCAGATCCCTCCCCCAGGGCTTCTGGCCTGACCCTCGGACCCTAGGTTTCTCCCCAGTGCAACTCGGACTCACTCCCTCTAAACCCACTGCCTTCCTCTCTCCAGCCTTCTCCTCTTCTGTTTCCTGGGGCAAAGGTTTTCATTCTGCCTCCAGGCCTGGCACTACCTGAAACGCTTTTGGTCACAGTGAGCAAGGGGCCTCATAATTCTCTCAATGGGTTCCCTGATTAAGTCCTTAACAGGAAAAATACACAACAGGGCAGCCAATGTGGGGGTTGCTTGATGCCTGCTTGGGACACTGCCACCATCATGCTCCTGTGGCTGGGACACCTTTCTCCCTCTCACCCACCCACCTGGCCTCACAATGGAGGGGTGGAAATAATTCTTCTCCCTGAAGAGAGTTGGCAAAGCCCAGAAAGGCCCGTTTTGGCTTGGAGTGGAATCCCGGGGTGGCTTTCGATAACTGTGTCACTTAGGGGTTGCCTTGGGGACTTAGGGCTTGGGACTTGTCAGGACAGGGGCAGTGGGAGGCAGGATCAGAAGCCCGGGATGGCTTCCATGTATGGGGCTTTTGCAGCGTGCTGGACTGGTGGGCATATTGGAGGCTTGGGGTTGTGACTCTCCTGTCCCCAGGTGATAGTGCAGGATGCTTCTCCTCACCTCAAGCTTGGGGAAAGAGGCGTCTGTAAGACACTCACAAAGCTCAACACATGTCCTCTGGAGCTTCAGGGATACAGTGAACTGGGCTGGCTGATGCCAGAGAAATCTCAGTGGCAGGAGACAGGAGAGTAGATGGCTTCGCCAGGCAGCTAGGAAAGTAGCCGTATTGGGACCACGTGCAGAGGTCATGAGGGCAAAGGATGAGCAAATATCTTCAGTGGATGAGAGGTGGCCGCTGACATGAGAGAGCCAGAGTAGGGTCATCTTCCAGCCTGATCTAGGAAGTCTCCTGGAGGAAGAAAGCCGGAAGTCACTGCCAGGCCAGAGGGTAAATAAAGAAGGGGTCATGTGGGGATGTAGCTTAAATTTCATCCAGGGGCAAGAAAAAAAATTAGCTCCGTAGTATACATTTAAAAGACACAGTGAGACAAAGACAAATTGTTTTATGGTTCTATTCTATGAGTCATGTTTGTAGGGCTACACATAAATTATCTTCATTTTCTCTTTAATGAAATGTACTTCATCCTTGTGTCAATTCAAAATATATTCATATTTCTAGAACAAGATCATATCTCCAGCCTACACTCATCTACGTTTTCTATGATCTCTAGTTGCATCTAGGTAAAAAAGATCTATTATCATTATTATTTCCCAAATAGTATATGGTCTTCAACTCTTATGTCATTTAATTTTCACAACAGCCCTAGAAGGGAAGGGCTCAGAAATTGAGAAAGGCCCTGGCCAGTTTTTCTCAATGGTTAGAGTGTTGGCCCACACACCAAAGAGTTGAGGGTCCGATTCCCAGTCAAGGGCACATACCTTGGTTGCAGGTTCAATCCCCCACCCTGGTCGAGGCACAAGTGGGAGGCAGCCAATCAGTGTGTGCCACATTGATGTTCTCTCTCTCTCTCTCTCTCTCTCTCTCTCTCTCTCTCTCTCTCTCTCTCTCTCTCTCTCTCCCCTCTCCCCTCCCTTCCACTCTCACTAAAAAATCAATGGAAAAAATATCCTCACTCCTCAGGTGAGGTTTAACAATAAAAAAGGCCCGTGGGTTTTTCTTAGCAGCATCTGCCCAGTGGTCAGAGGATGTCTGCCAGGGACTCAGACACAGCTGACGTGGAACTGGTTCTGAAGGGGCAGGTCTTGTATTACCCTTCCTGGGACGTCACAGGTGATTTAACATGAGTCTGGAAGAGGCCACATCAGGGATGTCTCGTGGCTGTTATTTTAAATCAGAAGCTTTTTTTTCAGTTTCTCCAGTGAGAGGGTTTCAACAGGTGTTGAAAAGTCGAAGGCAGCAGAGGGTGAGCTACAATAAGCAGCGTGTGTCTGGCGTCTAATTTGATTTGACTTGCTTTCCTGGCCACGAGAACTGGGAGCCAGGAATAAAAAGCACAGGCTGTGGAAGTGACAGCTCCCTGCAGCACGTCTCTGACTCCCTCCAGCCCAAGGGTTTACCCTACAGCCACAGAACCGGGTGAAGGGAGATGGCCAAGGACTCATGTCAGATACGTACAAGATGGGGGATTGCTTTTTATTGCGTTTGAAAAGCCCCAGCAAAATCTCTTCCCCAAACTTTCCACGATCAGGGAAAGGACTGATTTATAAAGCACGAGTCCAACTGGGCCAGCTCTCCTGGCCGGCTAAAATTGGCCTGAAAAATAAAGTAATTTGTGGTTGTCAGATCTTAAATTAAATGATTCAAATACTACTGCGGCTGATTAAAGGCCTTTATTCAATTTCCTCTTGACCACATGTTCTGTGAAGGCAGGAGAGATACTGTTTCTAGAAAAAAAGGCAATATTCAGAGGCTGTTGATCTAACCTAATGGATGGTGTTTATTAAATATGGTTGCCCCTCCCTTTCTGATGAAAGGTGAGCCTACAATGGAGGAAATGACTGTTTGTTTAACTATGAATGCCTCTCCCCTGGCCAGCCATCTGGGTAGGAGCCTCCATAGTGAACCAGGCTGGGTGCCCGAGGAATTTTAAGGACCCTTAAACAACCTCTAGGCAACAAAAATAAAGGTCAACAAAATGAAACTCAAGATGAGAAAACAGAAAAAAGAAAAAGAGAATCTGGGATTGCAGCAGACAGTCTAATAGTAGAACCCGAATCACCCAGGGCACCTTTTGTACTGGCCACCTTAGTGCCCTTTGTTCTTGGCCCGTGAGGGGACCATGACCCAGAGCAGCCAATCCAGATGTATGATGAGCCCTGGCATAAAACAGATGAGCTGGGCTGGGGGCGTGAGTGAAGAGCTGCAGCAATGGGCAGTTAGCAGCTGGTGCAGACACTGTGAGGAAAGGGAGGGGCCAGGAGATGTTCAGATCAGCAGTATGTTCAGATATGAAGAGGCAGAAGTTGTCAGGAAGCAGAAGGTAGGAGAAAGGGAAAGGAAACTCAGAGTGAAGGGGGAACAAAGGGACAGTTGGCTGGTTGGGAGAGAGAAGAGAACAAGTTCGGAGAGAGATGGAGAATCCAGCTGGCCCCCACCCAGGTGTCTCAGTTTCTGCTCATCCTGAAAGCAAATTCACCCCTTCTTCTTCTTCTTTTTTTAAAAAAAATATTTTTATTGATTTCAGAGAGGAAGGAAGAGGGGGAGAGAGAGATAGAAACATCTATGATGAGAGAGAACCATGGATTGGCTGCCTCCTGCAAGTCTCCCACTGAGGATCGAGCCCACAACCCGGGCATGTGCCCTTGACCGGAACCAAACCTGGGACCCTTCAGTTTGCAGGCCCAATGCTCTATCCGCTGAGCAAAACCAGCCAGGGCTTCACCCCTTCTTAAGGAAGCTAAGCAGGACTCAAAAGAGCCCCAGTGGACACAAGAATCAACAAAAGTTTTCCAGCACTGAACACAAGGAAGTTCACCATAGGAAGTACATGCAGGTTTTAGAGAGAGATTCATCTAATTTCAAAGGGATGTGATGAGATCAAAACAGTAGGGAAGGGAATGGCTTTCTGGCCACAGCAGGTAGGTGGTAGGCCCTGGGAAAGAACTGGGTTCCCCTCCTCCAGGGCGGCCTGATACCCCTCTGACCTTCCTGGGCTTCTGTTTCTGGAGGAAAAGAGGCCACGCAGAGCAGGGAACTCACTGAAGGGAAGTTCACTGTGAATTCTAAGTGCCTCAAGATCTAGTGAAGCAGAGAGACCACGGAGATCTGGGCAACCAGCACCCCCAGGGCCCATCGGTAGGTGCAGATGACTCATCCAGAATTCCTTCGGGCCCCTGTGCAGGCTTCCCTTTCAGAGTCTGGGCCTGGGTTAGATGAGATGGTCCCTCCTGATAGTCAAACATCCCTTAATGCATTGAACTGGGCTGAATTGTGCCGCTGTTCCCCAGCCCAGAGGCAGGAATCTGGATCAGTTGGGGATCCTAACCCAAATATTAGTGGGGGCTTTCCTTCCCACTTTCCCAGATTATCCCATTCTCTCCTGAGACTCATGGGGAAGTTGTCACATGGGGCTAGTTGCAGGGAAGTGAGTGAATGTCCAGGGCAAAAGCAGGTGTTATCCCCATTTAGTGGTTAGCAGGCAAGTCTAAAATCAAGGAAAAGAATTGGCTTCACCTCCTTGAACCCCTAGCCTGGCCCTGGGCATAGGCGAAGGACCACAGCAGCTAGAGGAGAGCCCACCACCTCTTGTACTGCCCTCAGGGACTTTGCCCTTTGGCTGGAATGCTCTTTCCACAGATGACCATAAGGATCCATCCACACCGAAGCCCTGACTGGGTGGCCCAGTTGGTTGGAGTGTTGTCCCGTGCACCAAAATGGTTTCAGGTTTGACTCCCAGTCAGGGCTCATAGCTAGGTTTCAGGTTCAATCCCCAGTGTACATTGATGTTTCTCTTTCTCTCATTCTCTCTCTCTCTCTCTCTCTCTCTCTCTCTCTCTCTCAAATCAATGAAAATATATGCTTGGGTGAAGATAAAAAAAAACCCACTTGATATTATTTTATTATTTTATTTATTTATTGATTTTAGAGAGAGGGAGGGAGACACAAAGAGAAACACCGACCTGCTGCTCCACTCGTCCATGCATTCACTGGTTGCTTCTGCATGAGCCCAGACCAGGGATTGAACCTACAACCCTGGCACATCAGGATGATGCTCCAACCAACTGAGATTCACGGCCAGGGCTCCCTCTTTCTTTAGGTCCCTGCTCAAAGCACTTTACTACCCGTCATAGAATATGGTTATATGTTTCTTGTCTGTCTCTCTCCACTGGAGTGTAAGTTTCCTGTTTTATGTGTTTTGGTAGCCGTTCCCCTGAACCTAGAATAGGACCTGGCTCATAGTATGCATTTGATAAACACGTGTGGAGTAAATTATGGAATTAATTATTTTAATATACACTTTGGTTTTTAGTCAGAGTGTTCATTTTTCATATGCTGAGAGTAAGTCTAGTGTAGCGAGTCAGGCCATTCCCCTGCCATTATTGTATGGGCTTGAGAAAGTCACTTAGCCTCCTGTGCCTCAGTTTACTCATCAGTAGTATGGGAATACTTTACCCCTCCCTAATAGCACTGTCAAGAGATTTTAAAGTTGATGGGCTTGCAACAGATCCTGCCCATGTAAACATCAGCTTAACGTTTTACTGGGATTTGTGTTTCATTTCAACCTGTGCTTTGTCCATTTTCATAGGGATTATTTTTCCAGTTGATGGGCAGGAAGTTTGTTGGCCAGAGCCCCTGTGCTGCCCAACTGTAGCCCGCACAGCCTCCAGGGGGCGCCCAGGGACCACGCTTCCCGGAAGAGGCGGCCCGCGGTATCCAGACCGACAACTCCAGCCGGAGCCCCAACTGGGTCCACTTGGGTTGTCCCCTTCGTCCCGGATCCTCTCCCCACTGCCCCACCCAAGGATGAGGAGGGGTCCGGCAGGTGGCTGACGCGTCATCTGAGGACCACAGCCTCCCGGTTAGGTCCCCGCTTCATCCCACCTGGCGCTTCCCAACCAATGTTGGATGGTGCCATTGCCCAGGGCGACCCTGCGGAAGCCAGCGAGGCTCTCACCCAAGGGTCTTGGAGGTCGCCCCCTGCTGGCTGCCCACAATGGGGCGGGGGCGGGGGAGGGGGAGGGATGAAGTCCCAATTATTTTACTAGAAAGAACTTTGCACGTTAATGTCTTCACCAGTATTTAGCTGTGACCCGACGAACTGGGGGCTGGGGCGGAACCCCAAGTGGGGTAGGAGGAGAGGAAGGCTGCAGGGTGGGGATTCCTAGAGGCCTGTTGGCTAGAGCTGTGGTAAGCAGCTAGACATAACAGAGTAAGGAGGATGGGCCTGGTAGGAAGGTCACCAGGGCAAAGAGCCCCAGGTGCCTTGCCTAGCAACGCGCAAAACCTGGAAAACAAGGATCGCACCCCCAGAGTAACCTTGCCTCTCCTAGCATGTTGCTAGTCATGCGTTCCAATAAAGGGGCCAGACAATAGCCCTTAAGCATTAATCCCCCAGGACAGTGAGGTTCTGAGCCACATCAAATACATGTAGGCCCCAGTGGTGTTTCAGTTCCAGGCCCAGAAAAGCAGCAAAACCAGACAAGCCTGACCTCAGGACCAGCTGCATTAACCAATGACCCACTGACCTGGCTCCTACCAATCCGCGGAGACCTAGACCTTGAAAGGGCACACCTGGAAAGCTGATGAATATTCTATTGAGATCCTCCCCTGGGGCCGGCCCTAAACTCTCCACCCCCAACAAGCCCTGAGGCTGGAGGACCCAGCGTGGTCTCCCTTTGGGGCCTGCACCATTCCAGGCCCCCTACCCCCAGCCCCCATTACCTTTGCCCTTCTCTCTCCTAAGCTCTAAGGACCTTTCTTCTCCTCTCTAACTTGTTTCCTGACCCCATTTCTAAATAATCTTTCTCTTATAGTTTGAGTCTTGGCTCTGAATTCTTTCCTTGCCACAACTCAAGTACCAAGGTTGCAGAACCAAAGTCTGGTCTGACTCCATTGGTCTAACACCTGGTACCGTTCTTACCACCACCAAAGTAAGATCACCAGGCAGCAGCTCCCCACCCCAAAGCAGATTTACTAGGCAGGGGTCATAGGTGACAGCACCCGGGGTGAGGGATGGAGATGATGGAGTTCAGGGGCCTGAGAGGGAGGCAGAGAGATGGCCCCAGGGTCCCAACCAGAAATGAAGGGGCACAAAATCCTTGGATCTGTGGGCCAGAGGCCTCCACGGGGCAGAGGGTGAGGAAGATACAGGGTGCTCAGTTCTGACTGAGGTGTTACCTTAGTAGCCAAGACTACAGCATTAAGTCTGGACATGGCAGGAAGTGGCAGGGACATTAAGGAAGCTTGTGACCTGGATGGTGGGATGGGTCATTCACACCCTGCAAGAGTTACCCAAGACGAAGATAGGTCTTTGAGGTGAGAAAGGGTGAGCCAGGGCCCAGAGCAAGGGCTGGGAAAGAGAGAACAGCCTGTAGGAGCTTCAGAGATGGGGGGCGGGGTGGGGTGGGGGTGTGTTCAAGGGCCACAGGAGCCATGG
>NW_005871322.1:1608018-1656373 GCF_000147115.1 Myotis lucifugus | reverse complement strand
TCAGAGCATGGATGGACAGGAGGAGAGTGACCAAGGGGTATGAGGGTGGGAGGCTGGACAGAACCAGAGTAGCAGAGACCTCACTTGGCTGCTGCTTCCAAGGACCCATCTTCTATTAAGAATGCCCTGAACCATGACAGATCCTTAGAGAGAGCAAGTCAGGGCTCTCAGTGGATGTGAAGGAGCCCCACGGAGGAGCCCCACACGTGAGAACGCTTCTGGAAGCATTAAGTGCTTTAAAAGGCCCACTGCTTGGCATGTCGGCCCCATTAGAGGGAACATTTTATCACAATGGAGGCATGAGTAGGTTGTTTGATGGTAATTGCTTTCTTAACCCATAGAGAAAATGCATCACAAACCTACCACAATTAAGTAAAGTGGTCACATTCCTCTTTTTTGATTTAGAGCTATTTAGAAGTATTAGCTACCAACTTTGCTTCCAGGGTTATTTTTTTTTCTTTCATACTGAAACTTACTTTCTTTTGAATCCCATAAAACATTCTAAGTGCTTCAGGAGGGAGGAATGAAAAGATGTTTGCATTTCCAGCTCTGCAGCCAACCATCGCGCTCAAATAATACCCTCAATGTGTAACCTGGGAGTTTAATATCCTCACATATTCATAATTATGCAGAAATAGCCCCAAAGAAATGTTCCGTTTATTCATAGCTGGATAATTATTGGCATTCAACTTTCACAACCTCAGAGCTGCTTCTCAAAGTTCAGTGGTGTCCCTGTGCGACCCAAGGCATGCTGGGTATGTGGAATCCATGGGCAGATCCCTGAGGGGCAAAGAGATGGCCTGGAGAGCGCTCAGCTCTCCCTAGCACACTGAAGCCCCCTTCCACTAGGCAGGACTCCCCCTTACCCAGAGCATGAAAAGTCCAGACATGACATGCAAATGGCCCTCCACTGGTCATGGAGAAAAGCCGGTATGTTGCACAAACACACACATACAAGGAGGACTCGGTTATTCCCTATGAATCCTTTAGTCATCCATGGATGAAGTCCGAAGTCCAGGGGTAGTCTCAGATGCTCCCTGTAAAAGGGTGCTGTGGTCAGATAAGCATGCAAAGCGCTGCAACTTCTCTCTCTATGCCTCTTTGGACAGGCACAATGCATACCCGCCATGAATACATTTTCCCTTTCCTGTTGGCTCTCCCGCTGTTCCCTTAGCTCCAAGCACATTTCCAGAAAAATATCACGAAAACTATTTCCTGAATAATTACTCACCTCCTCTCCACCCACCTACATACATCTTTCCTGCTCTGAAGTGTCAGTTGATCTGATTTCTTTAAGTGGACCTCACTCTGCATTCACCAGTCAGGTGGAGTTACATTAAGGGACCTGCCAGCTGAGGCTGGCGGCAAAGGATCTGGGCACCAGCCCTCACTTCACCCGGCTTCCTGCCCCCTAGGCTCCTCTGTCCACATTGTGGTCACCTTCCCACTTTTCCTGGGCTGGGAGTACAAGGCTGCATGGGACACCTTGTCCTTCTTCCCCTGAATCCAGGCTGCCTCAGCTTAGACCTTGCAACCTGATTTAAAATCCTCTTTAGTGAGATCAGCTAGTGTGGTCTCAGCTGCAGGTTACAGAAAACCCAACCCAAACTAGCACAAATGACAAAGGCATTGGATTGGCTCATGTAACCTCAGAGTCCAGAGGTGACTGAGGCTCCAGCCGAGGTTCAGGCAGAGCGCTGGCCTGACGACTCTGGAATTCTCTCAGTCCTGCCTGCTTCTGGCTAGGGGCTTCATCCCCAGCATGGCCACATCCAAGGCCACAAAGGGCTCAAAACTATTCTGAACCCATGTGCATACTCTGACTGTCCAGTCAAGTCAGTGGGTCTTTCAGAAAAACATTTCCCTAGGGGTTCATCAAAAGTCCCTCTGGTCTGATTGGCCCAGATTGGGTCTGATGTCCACCCCTTAGCCAATCGCTGTGGCCAGGTGGATGGACGTGCTGATTGGCTCCACTGCAGCTTGGGGAGGGTGGGAAGTCCACAGGCTGCATAAGGAAAGGGTGGGCATCCACATAAAATGTGGAATACAGCACCAAGGGAAGAGGGAATGGATGCTAGGAGGCACACAATAGCAAATGTCCACTTCTCTGGGTAACTTGACTTCAAACCCTTCCCCTTCTCTCTCAGAAGTAAAGATCAACCTTTTCCTCTGTGCATCTCAATACAAAGCTTTCCAAGAAGGGCCTTGCGGGTCTTGTGTCCCCAGCGCCTGGAACATTGGCTAGCCAACCAGGTGCTCCGTCAGTATGAGTGGAAGGAAGGGATCAAAGGGAGGGAGAAACAGGAAAGCCAGCTTCTCATTTGCGGGGTGGGGCAGGTGGCTCCAGGGTTCTTGGTGAGTTGACAGGTGGAGACAGCCCTGTGATCAATAGAGCCTGCGGGCTAAGGCCCCATGACACATGCCCTCCCCCACAGGACTCGCTTCTGAGATGGGAAGGAGGATGGGAAGCTTTTACCAACAGAACTGTGTGTGCCTGTCATGTAAAGTATTCCACTACCCCAGCTGCAAGGACAATTCAGTGAAATTCTGGAAGCATTTGTGGAACACTACTTTATGCCAGGCCCAGCCATGGGCTCTGCAGAGCCGACAATAAGTGGACAAGGCACAGCTAGTCCATACCCTGTGTGGTTGTACAGCCTGGTGGATACAATCACAATGAAGCCAGGACGAACACAGTGGGGACTCCATCCCCAGAGGTGGAGGAGCCCCCTCACGCACACCCTGCATCACTTCAGGCCTCTCTCAGCAGCCAGAACAAGTCCCTAAGTGCCTTCACATAGCTATCAGGTGGTCTGGACACTTTCCTTTTATGAACATACAATTGGTGACAAATAATTTCAAACCTGCCTGTTTTCACCTTAGATGTGAAGGCTTAGAGGGAAGCGCACCTCCCCAATTTTCCTTGGACACAATGTTCAGTTCTCTTGAGAACTCTTCTTAGTAAGAGGAATAAAATTTTTCTGCAGTAAAATAATCTGTTGCTCCAATTTGAAAACTGCTTTAATCTCTATGGACAATTATGAAGTGGATGTGCGTTAATGTCAAGGGCAATGTACGGGCCAGTGGACGCCTAGGTCAGGTGTTGGGGTAGCAAGGAGAGATCTTGTGGCCTCCTAAAGTCAGCTCCCATTTCCCCAGAAACAGAAAGAGGAATTAAATGAATAAGAGCCACACAGCACCATGTAAAATATGAGACACATGGGGACTTCATTAATAATCTCATTATTAATGGGGACTTCATTTATAATCTCATGTGGTGTGGAGTGTCTTAGTTGACAAATTTTTCAGAGTGTCTGACATTTTTGTTGAAACTACTTAGCAGCCCTTCCCAGATGACTCATCCAGTGAGACCCCTTGAACCCTCTGAGTCTGGAAACAGCTGGGTCACCTGAAGAGGGGCCCTCTTGGGGTCAGGACCCACGGTCTTTAGTGGGCGTTCATGTCAGTGACTCCTCTAGGGCATTGCTTCTCCCTCTCAAGCTACTCGGATTCCATCACCAGACTGAAATGTAGTCATTCACTTTGCAAATGTTTCTTGGGCACCTACTGTGTTTCAAGTTCTGTTCTAGGTGTGGGGTCTGAAACACTGGGCAGCTTAATTCTCGGGACAGTCACACTGAAAGGGGTCTCCATGTTCTGTCCCATTTTTCTCAGCCCACTAATGAGGAGGTGTCACTGGGAGAGAAATGTCTGAATTAAGTATTAATAGTTTTGTACTGCTGCTGTAACAGATCATTAGTAGCTAAAACAGATTTATTCCCTTATGGTTCTGGAGGTCAGAAGTCCAAAATCAGTATCACTTGGTTAAAGTCAAGGTGTTGGCAGAGCTGATTCCTTTTGGATGGTCTGAGGGAAGAGTCCTTGCCTTTTCGGCTTTTGGTGGCCACTTGTATTTCTTGGCTTGTGGCCCCTTCCTCCATCTTCAAGGTACATCATTCCAACCTCTGCTTCTGTCATTACATCACCGTTCCAGCTTCCTTTTTTGACCTTGCCCTCCTCTTCTAAGGACACTGTGATGACATTTAGGACTCCCGCACTCATTCCCTGGTCACCCCTAGAGCCACACTCTGGCTTCAGGAAGGGATTCTCTCTTCTTGGGGCCCAGAGATCAGTCCTGACAAGGCTTGTAGCCAGATATCAGGTTTTCTAAAAGTCATCTGTCTCAGAAATAGCTTGCTTTCAGGCACCACTGTGTCCTTCACTGTGGTCAGCCCTGTTGGTGTTGCCATCAACCCCTCCCAGCCAATAGCAGTTGTCCAGTGGGGCCCCCTATGATCACCTTCCTGCGTCAATGTGGGCACTTGGTTCCCACACTGGATCACCCAGACATCTCTACATGGGGTGTCTCACAGTCCCGCTTGGCCTGGGACTGAGGAGTTTCCTGGGATGTAGGACTTTCAGTGTTAAAACCAGGATCAACCAAACTGGCCTGGTTGATCACACTATCTTCACACATCAGAATCCAGAGGCTTCTCAATCCAGAAGTCTCTCTCTCCTCCAGTATAAAGGCTAGCTTCATTTCTGGCCCCAAGATTAATTCCCAGGATAGTTACCTAAGGGAACTATGGTTCCAGGGGCAACTGCCCCTAACCCCCTAACTAGAAAGTCATCAAATAATCTGAGAGGGGGTCCATGTCCCAAAGTCTGGGGAGCTCTGTCCTGGGCATTATTCCCCTTGTTAGAGCTAAAATAAAACAGACTTCCTTGACAACCAAGCTTGCTGCAGGCAACTCAATAAGATCTGTACAGAGGCCCTAAACAGTGAAGTGCCTGACAATGAAAAGGTAAACATATCGACTATTGTGCATCTTCTGTGTGTCCACTGCTAGGGTACACAGGCAGGGGAGGTGGATACCCTAGGACAGTGATGGCGAACCTTTTGAGCTCGGCGTGTCAGCATTTTGAAAAACCCTAACTTAACTCTGGTGCTGTGTCACATATAGAAATTTTTTGATATTTGCAACCATAGTAAAACAAAGATTTATATTTTTTATATTTATTTTATATATTTAAATTCCATTTAACAAAGAAAAATCAACCAAAAAAATTAGTTCGCGTGTCATAGGTTCGCCATCACTGCCCTAGGACTTACGTCCTTAAGGAGTTGCTCAGTCTAAAATCTGGGGGTCCCAGTTATTTCCTACTGGGACATATGGCTTGACTTGAAATCTGAATGTTGAGGTGGGACCTATAAAGAGGTTAAAACTAGACTCTACCTACCCTTTACATCTCTTCAAGGAAAAGGCTTTCCTGGGAGCAATACCCACTTCCTGACGGCACATTCCTTCCTGGGGTCAACTCCTAACTTTATGAAAACACAAGGACATCAGTAATCTTGTAATCCCGCCCCCCATACCTAGGTCAAGATTTCTTATGAGCCAAATAAGCCCTATCTGTAGGTAAAACGTCGCCATCGAGGTGAGAATGAAATTTCCAATCCACATTTCTTCCTGGGTAGACAGTGTTGCTAGAACACATGTGGGCTTTGCTCATTGACATGTGAAGTGGGCAAATGCATAGCTGGTGCCATCTACCTTCCAGGCAGCCTCGCCAGGTATTGGGAGGGTGTCCCTGGAGAAATCTCATGAGCTTTATGGGAAGAATCCCCAGTGACTCTCAAGTTCATCTCCCTTGTTTGATGAGGTGAACAAACTGAGGCCCAAGAAGGCTGGAGGGTTGCCCAGGAAGCCATTAGAGCAGGATCGGGGACTGAGTGGTAAACCGAGTCTGGGCTCCTGATCCCTAGGGCAACATTCCTTTCAGATCGATTAATTAGGGAAAAGATCAGTAGTGTCAGCTAACAGTGATGGAACCTGGATGAACTTCCTGCACTTGGCTAATTGCTTCCTGGGCCTTATGTCATTTACTAGGGGGAACAACTGTCCTTGTTCATCAACTACCGAGGGGCTAAGCAGGAAAGTACCAAACAGGAACAAGTTGGTCACTCTACATTTAAAACCCTCGCAAAACCTTATGAAGGAGCCACTATTGCTGCTTTCATCTTAAGGATAAGCGAAACCGAGGTGTAAAGATGTTACATGTTTAAGGTCTCAGAATCAGCATTGGAACTCAGGAAACTCAAGTCTAGACCCCACCAGCTTAACCCTCAACTTATAAATGACACCTTTCCTAAAAGAGAGGAATCTTGTGAAATTTGGCTTGTGGATATATGTATTTGGGTGATTTTTTTTTCTTCTAAAAAACGAGTTTAAAGGCACTTGTCAGATTTCTAACGGGGCCCAGGACCCCATAGAGGCTGAAGAGAAAGTCTGTGGGTGGCAGAACAAAAGCTTCCACTCTGAGCTCACTTCCCTTTTACTCTGAAGATACAAGTGTTCAACTGCAAGGCTGGGCACAATCAGAAAAACATACAAGGGTGGGGGCTGTGCAATGCTGGACCGGGTCCCGAGGAGTTGAGAAATCGCCTTCCCTACAAGTATTTGCAAAGGGGAGCGTCCCTCGTTTAGCTGCCATGACTCAAGCCTGACCTCCACGAGGCTCTGGGGATGTGACCCCTTGAGGACCTCAATTTGGGGAGGCAGGAAGAAGCTTCTGAGCTGTACCAGCTCAGCAAGGCCACTTCCCCTCCTGCCTGCTTTGGTCAGCAAGCACAGGGAGCTTTGGGATTCCACTGGGAAGGGCTTTTCTAAAATGCACCATACAAGCGTATACTGACTGGGTGGATGCTCACAATTTGAAGTACTGTGCTACTTGTTTTATGTGAAAAGAACTCATTCATTTCTGACCATAGCCTTATGAGGTAGATACTATTTTAGGTCCCCTTTTACAGGATAAACTGAGGTTTAAAGTTGCTCATGGACTTCCTGAGGTCATCCAGCTGGTAAGGACTGGCTCTGGGCTTTGAATCTAGGCAGTCTGACGCCAACCATCCCTCTTTCCAACAGTTGGCTGCTTGCTTCTTCAGCCATTATGGTCTCTTGGTGGACTATTCCTGTCCCTCCAGTCAGATTGCAAGGGATACTCTTGTCAGATCTCAAGGTCTCTCCTCCTACTTGGTGCTTACCCAGGCTGCAGGGCCACTCTGGGAACACTAGGGCCACCAGCATGGTGACAGGGATCAGCACCCTTGCGGGAAGGATGGAAAGTGAGATGAGAGAGAGAGAACAAGGCCTCCCTACGCCCTGCCTGTGTGCCGCTCCCCAGGATGAACCTAGAGAAGCCAAGAGTGAGGGGCCCACAGCTACTCAGCCCCGTGGGGAAGCAGGAGGTCTTCACCTGCACAGCTAGCAGGAAAGCTCTGGCCCTGGGAAGGAAGGGCTCTCTGCCCAACCAGGTGCATTCCGGTCTTCCTCCCACTTTGGCTGGGGTCGGGGGGAGTTGCCATCCCACACAGCATCCAGATAAATATCCTGTAAGCTAATGGCTCTTCCCCAGTGCCCAAATAACCCCCTGAGATCCAGCTTGCATATCCATGGCTACCCTGTAGAGCTGTAAAGTTTGCTAGCTGCACAAGGCTGCAAAGCCAAAGGGACTCACAGGGCTGAGGTCCTGCTCTGCTCACCAAGCCATGTGCCCTGGCAGGAGGCTACATTCGCCTGAAGGAAAGGATACCCTTCTCCCATTTTCACAAAAGCACCATATGGGCAGATGAAAGCCTTGCATTCACCTATCTGCCTCCTGGATAGCTCCATTTGGTATCTGACAGGCATCTCAAATGTTGCATGGCCAATACTGAACCCTTGCTTTCTGGCCCCCTCAACCTACTTATCCCCGTCTGCCCCTTCTCAGTGATTGGCACCTCCATTCATCCAGTTACTCAGCCCCAAATTGGACTCTTCTTCTTTCACTGCCATTCACATCCAAACTGGCAGCAAATCCATCAGCACCACATTCAAGCCAACCAATCCCCCTGTCCTCTGTGGAAGAAGAGGGGGCCACATACTAACCCTGAAAATCTCAGGGGAGGCCTGCATGGTGGCCGTACAAACTCAGAGACCTACAGTAACCACATAGGATGGTCTGAAATTAAAACTTCTTAACCAAAAGTGAGTCATGGCGGGTAGTCATTTCCTAGGCCAGTATCCTCCTTGACAAAGGTCGTTCTTTACCTGAATTGAGCCTGTCTCTTGTCTTTTTGCATCTAAGATAACATATCTTTGGAATGTCTCAGAGCAAGACCACAGAACCCTTCATTATTATCTTGTTCCCCCACATATCATCTCTATGTGCTATAAATGTTAATTGTTAACTATCCTATACCCACCACTGTAAAAGAAATATCTGTCTCTTCATTTTCCTCTCTATCCAATCCCAGATTTCCCCACTTTGCTTTCTCCCACCTTCCTAATCTATCACCAATAAATTTCATGTAACCCTATTTATGCCCCCTCCTTTGATTGTAATGTATAAAATAAGGGGCAAAACTGCTATTCTCTGGAACATTTTCTCAATCTGTTGAGATTTTGCTTTCCAGCAATTGTTGTCAGTTTGGCTCAAATAAACTCATAAAAATCCTTACAGGTTTCCCCCCAGCTGGTGTGGCTCAGTTGGTTGGGCATCATCCCATGCACCGAAAGGCTGACGATTTGATTCTGGGTCAGGGCACATGACTGGGTTGTGGGCTTGATCCCCGGTAGGGGATGTGTAGGAAGCAGCTGATCGATGTTTTGCTTTCACATTTATGTTTCTTTTTCTCTCCCAAAATCAATTTTTAAAAATCTTAAAAAACTCTTATAAGTTTGGATGTTTCTCGTGTTGACACCTCCATAATTCCCATTCTAGGAAAAACCACCATCATCTTTTGCTTGGATCATTGCAGTAGACACTTATCATGTTATTTCCCTGCTTCAAACCCTCCAGTGGGTTCCACATTCTTAGAATGCTAACATCCAAACTTCTCTCAGTGGCTTATAGATGCCTACCGCGTGTGGGCTTCATACTCACCCCCAAACTCCTGACAGAAGGGAGCTGGCCTGGGGTCATCAGAAAGGGATCCTGCCCAACAGAGCTTTCTTCCAGGTAAAGGGGCAATGACAGAAAGAGGCTGAAGTGGGTCACATGCAGCCACCTGAGGAGATGAACCCCATGCAAGGAAACTGCATTTGGAAGTTCTTAGTGGAGAGGAGAGGAGGCTCTCTAAGGAAACCATGAAAGAACGCAGTTTGGAAAGATCCATAGATCTGCCATGTAGAAGGCCAGGGTGTCAGGTCCCAGTTCTACTGTCAAGAAAGCCCTTCTTGGGCCTCATGCTTCTCTCTCCATCTGGTTCCTCAACCCTAGTCCATCCCCAAAGAGATGGACAACATAGTGGGTAGCAAATGGAGAATGAGCTGGAGCAAGAGAAAAAAGGTAGGCATACCACAACCTCCTGTCCCCATTGCAGGCTTCATGTAGAGGTAGGGCAGGGTTGACACAGGATAGATATTTGATTATGTGATGGTGGCTGAAAAAGATCTGGATCCTGCCTGAGAGTTTTTCTAATAGGTGGAGGTGAGAGTAAGAGGGTGAAGGGGTTTGCAGAGGCCTAATCCAGCTCATTCTATAAACTACATACATGAAAGTGGGAGATACAAAGTGCAAGGCATGTCCGGAGAACTAGTCACTTCGTGCAGCTCTTGCATAGAATACGCGGGGGCAGTTGTGGAAGTGGTGATGCGTAGCAGGCAGGGGTAGATAACACTGGTCTAAAGGGTCAGGTCAAGTAATCTGAACTTTACTTTGAGGACAGTGGGGAGCCACAGATATAGGCAGGGAGTGCCATGCTCTGACTCATATGAGCTAAAGTTCATCCTGAGTGTGGAGAACTGACTGGAGGGATCAGAAAAGAGGTCTAGAGAGGCCTGACAAATGGTGGGTAAGATAAGGAGGGAGTGGACTGGTGAGGAATTAAGGAAATGAAACGGGCAGGCCATGCTATATTTGTCCTAGGGTCCCTTGCTACCCGAATGAGTCACTGAGGCCTTGTGGGAGGAGCTGAGCACCTACTGCCAGGCCTGCCAGGCCTCAGACTGGGTCTTCCATTTGTTCTCAATCCTCAAATGACCCTTGAGGTTGGAATCATCACCCTCACAGGCCAGGGAGAAGACAGGTTCAGAAAAGCCTAGTGACTTGTTAAAGGCCACACATCTGGCTGGTTACACAGCTGGAACTGGAATCCAAGTCTGTCCTGGGGCCAGGGCACTGAGCTACTCAGTTCTGGGTCTGCTGACAGACACACCTGCCAACAGCTGGGGCAGCACCTCATATAGAGGACACCAGGTGTGTCTCCATGGGTGGCCAGGTACACCCTCGCCAGGGCCATGAAGAGGAATCAAAGTGCCAGAGGGTTACTTAGGGTCCTGACCAACATGGCAGGGTTTGAGACATGGTACACGCTGACTTGAACCTAAGGGTAAGGGTCATGGGGAAAGCCGAGAGCTTGCCGAGGCCCCTTCCTGAGCAAAGGAAAGTGGGCTAAGAGTCAGGAGGAGAGGGGGTCTTCAATCCTACATGTGCCCACACCCTAACCAGGTGGAGCCACAGCAGCTGGTAGCTTGCCCCAGCCTCACTGCCAACCCCGAGGTGGGGATCCTTCATTATCTACCCCTTGTTGGGGGGGATATCACAGATGACTGGCTGTCCTGTCTGACAGAGGGGCAGGGCTGAGCCACGAGAAAACTGCAAAGTGTCAGTCATGATTCTAAGTGTTTCACACTTAACTCATTTAACCCTATGGGGCTGAGTGACGTTGACCAAGCCACAGCCTCTGGACATGACCTTGGCTACCCTGCTGATCCCTAGCATCTTCCCAGCCTTGCCCAAGTGTCTCAGGTTGGGGGTCTATGGATAAGCCTACCTTGTCCAGTTGGCCTGATGGGAGTCAAGCCAGACCTCTGGGGTGGAGAATGGACACCCTGGAGGCAAGCTGACCCACAGGAGTCAGATGAGGGCCACAAGCTAGGCCCACCCACCACAGCCTCACCGCATGCACAGACCACAGACCTCAGAGACATGGAGCCCTTTGTTCCGCCCAACTTAAAATAAATCAGGCCTCGCTCCACAGTGAGCAGTTCCCAGCCACCCTCCTAAAATGGACTCGTGCACAGGGAGGTCTGTGATTGCAACTCGGTGACCCACTGTGACCATGTGAACTCCTGCCTCTCCATGCGGAGCTGCAGGACAGTCCCCGTTCCGGACAGGATTGCTCTTCTCAGCTTGGCCTGGTCTCACTGGGCTCCCACACCTCCCAGGGCAGTGATCTTTGCAAAGTGGGGAGGGGCAGTGGTTCTTTGGCCTTCAAAAGGCATGGGGACAGTGGTCTTGGGCACCTAGGGCAGGCCAGACCGGGCCTCAGTCTCTCCTGCTCTTGCTGCTAAGCTGTCCTTTGTCATCTCCAAAGGGAACTGTACATTCCAACCCCCCTCTCCCCCCCTAGGAAGCTGAGCCAGCCTATTATCCCATTTAAAGGTAAGACAGGTAAGGCCTGGAGAGGTAGGTCCTACTCAAGGGCAGCCAGGAGCCAATGACAAAGCCAGGATTCAAACTTCAGTCTGTCTCTACAGTTGGAATGGGGCGCCCTGCCCCATGAGCAACCCATAACCATGCCTGGGAAAGGCCATGTCTTGTTCTGATGCCCCAGGACACCCCAGACATGCCACTAAGGCAGTGAACGTGAAGCCTGCCATCCCCCCCGGCAGTTTTTCCTAACCACCACACTGTGATTTTCCCTTTCATTTATTTTTCCACTCAGCCACATAAAGAGAACATAAAGAAAACATAATAAAAGAGCTCCCAAATTAGAGATGGGCCATAATGGCAGAGAAGTTTAACTATAAATAGAAGAAAGCCTGTGTCTCCAAACTGCCCTTAAGATGGTCTGATTAGGCAGAGGCCTGTACTCTCTCATTAAGCAGCCTCACTGTCATACCTTGGGCCCTGGGAGGCAGCTGGGTGGGGCGTGGGGTGGTCAACGGGGCAGGGGGGTGCTTACTGGGCACGCTACACAAACTTTTGGGGAGGGAGTTTCGGCATCTCTCTGTTGTGGGCAGCGCTTCCTCTGCTGGGGTGGGAGGCTGGGGGCAAATCTGGGGGTAGGTTGTGGATAGGGGTCACCTGAGTTTGGGCAAGACTCTGGCCCACCCTCTCAGGACACATTCTTAGACATGAACAATGGATGTTCAGGGGATTTAGAAGCGGCTGGTGTGGCACCATTGACAGTTGGCCTTCCTTGGGTATTTACTGTATGCCAGGCCCAGCACTTCCCACAAATGTTCTCATTTACAACCTGTGCAGTAGCATTATGACTGCCCTATTTTACAGTTGATGCACAGAAAGGTTAAACAACAGGGTCACTCGGTAGGTAAGAGGCGGAGAAAGGGTTTGAATGCAGGAAGCTGTCTCCAGTGTCCTTAGGTCTAACCATGACACTATTGCTTCCCTGAGAAGGCTGTGGAAGAGTTTACATCAGGCCTGATGGAGGCTTTGGCAGGGGGCCATTGGGCTCTGGCCTCAGCCCCATCTGGTTTGACAGGCCCTGGATAAGGAAAGAGATAAATGACATTGTGGCAATGTTTAAGGATGTCAGGAAGCCAGGAGGAAGGGAGGGGAAGAGGGATGGCTGACGTGGAGGATGATGTTCATGATCCTCAGAGCTACCTGGCAGGAGTGACAAGCTGGATGCATTAGAAGGTAATATAACTAAGGGAAGTGTGGAGAGCTGGGATTAGCTCTCAGGAATAGGATCCAACATTGTGGGGGTTGGGGGGGGGGTGGAAGGCTGTGTCATGTTTTAAAGGATACCCATCAAAGTGGTTGGTTAGAGAGGTCCACATACCAGAAGTTGGCCCAGGGCCACAGCCCTCTGTATCAGTGGGCACTGGAGGCTATGGGTCCTCTGGGTTGAGGATACCCAGGGCCACCCAGCTTAAATAAGTTCACTGGGATGCAGATATTCAAGTTCATGGGCCTCAGAGTCCCTAAGTTCAAGAGTCACCAGTCCTAGAGCTGAGGGCACCCAGGGCCACAGACCCTGGCTCCTGGCAAATGCTTCCCTCTTCCTTCCACCTCCCAGGCTAGGAAACTATCCCAGTGGTTACAAATGGGTTTGTGGTACAGTGTCAAAGGGTTGTGAGGCTCTGCTAGGTGGGGATGGTTCTGCATGGCATCCCCTCTGAGGCCGGTGTGAGGTGCTCTGGGTGGGTGACCCAAAGGATGATGAGATCTGAAGATTTACCCCAAAAGATGGTGCCAAAACAAAAGAGGAGAGAGTGGCTGTGCCACTCGGCCTTGGGAGAACCCAGGGTCCTGCCAGGTGGAGGGTACTTGAAGGGCCAGGAAGGAGCCATTAGGCAGGTTATTTCTACACCCTCAGGGCCCCACGGGCGCCTGGCTGTACCTAGGAGGCACATCAAACATGAAACAGATGGCCGCCTGCGAGGTGGCTGGTGCTCCCACCAGAGTCCAGAGATTTATAGAAAAGGAAATGCTCTACCTTCTCTAGGCCTGGAGGGATAACGACCAAGACCGCTGTGGGGGTCTGCCTGGCTGCCCTGCACAGACCCCAAAGTGAAGGTCTTCGACTGTGACTCTATCAGAAGCCTGGCCACGGTGCTCAGGGTTGCTTCTTCCCTGGAGCCCCAGACTGATCCAGACCATTCAGACCCTAGGAATGGCCTAGAAAGCAAAAAAGGGGCCCTGAGAGCCTAGTGTGGACACCCCGGGAACAACCTCTCCAGGGACCTAAGTCAGTGATCAGAAGGCCGGCTTCTTTCTCCTGCGTGATACACTGATGCTAATAAGACCATTGCTGTGCAGATTTACAGAACCTCTGATTTCACAATCACCGAGGACCTTGCAAGTATTAATTAAGGCTCAAAAACCCTGGAGCCTGGAGCAGATTCTCATTAACCTCATTCTGCAGAGGCTCCGACTCTGCTTCCTTCCCAGAGCCTGTGAATGTGGCAATGGCTCCAGCCCTGGGAGCCAGGCTGGCAGAGCTCCCTCCCATGTCACAGGGCGGAGGGCAGAGAAGCTGTGGGACTCCTGAGGACTCCATGATGTTTATGTCAGAGCCAGCTTCAACCAGACAGACCATGGAATCTATTAGAGTAGTCAACGTGGAAACCATTTCCCACCTTTCAGCCTTTTCTTTTTTAATAGCATTATCTATATGTATAAAAGCCAAGTGACTGAAACAACCAGAATGACCAGAACAACCAGTCACTATGACGTGCACTGTGGCCGGCCAACTGGCTTGATGGGGGCGGGGCCAGGCAGCCAACCTCCCTCGGCCCCTCCCCCCAGCCGACCCTGCCCCAATCAGCCCCCCCACCCCAATCAGGGGTGGGGCAGGCTGGCCAACCTCCCACGTCCACCCCCCCCCACCCCCGCTGTCCATCCCCGATCAGCCCCTATCTGGGTGGCCAGCCAGACCCCATCCGTGCACAAATTTGGGCACCAGGCCTCTAGTTGAAATATAAATCACATACCATACACTTCATCCATTGAAAGCATTTAATTCAAGGCATCTAGTATATTCACAGAGTTGGGCATCCATGGCCACAATCAATTTTACATTTTCATTACCACATTTCCAGTGCCACAAAAAGAAACCCTGCACCCATTGGCCATGACCCCTGATTTTCCTGGCATCCTCCAGAGCCCTAGGCAACCACTAATCTACCTACTTTCTGTCTCTACAGATTTGCCTATTTTGGGTTGTTTTTATTTATTTTTGTTGTGGTAAAATACATGACATAAAATTTACCATTTTAACCATTTGGGATTAAGTACACTCACATTGTAGTACAACCATCACCAACTTGAGAACTTTTTCATCTTCCTAAACTGAAACTCTGTACTCATTCGACATTTACTCCTCATCATCCTTTCCCCAGACCCTGGTAACTGCTATTCCACTTTCTGTTTCTGAATTTCTACTATGTAGGTACCTCATATAAGTGGAACCATACAATATTTGTCCTTCTATTTCACTTAGCATAATGTTTCATATCTTTCTCTTTTTGGTATCTATGAGGTGATGGATTATTAACTAAACTTGTTGTGGTTCACTATTTCACGACACATGCTGTACACCTTAAACTTATACAAAGGTTAGCAAAAGCAGGTTTATAGTTGTGAGTACACAAAACAGAGTTTATTCTTGTATTATTATTTATTTATTTATTCTTGCATTATTTATTATTATTATTAACCTACTTTTGCCCATCCCTGTATCTCAATAAAACTGGGGAAAAGGAAAATTAAAAAGTGCCCTTAAATGTAATTTGATCTTTATGAAGAATCTGCACATATGAATACAAGGTGTTCAACTATTAAAAAAACATTTAAATGGTGTCATATATTATCCATCATGTCATTTGTTCTCCACTCCACATTGTATCCTGAGATGGATCCATGTTGGTGCACATAGCTCTGGTTTGCCAATTTCTCCTGATGTCTGTGAATGTGTGCCCCAGTGGATTTATCCAGGGGGTCCCACATTTAGATTCTCACCAGAGAAGCCAGGGTCACTCCTGTCTGAGCTGGGTAGATACATACAGGCTCCCAAGCAGAGGACCAGCCACAGAAAGAAAACTGAACGCATAAATGACCCCAGAACCTTGACCCTCCACCCCGCCCAGGCTCTGTGCTCAGAGCTGTGAAAGGCACGGCGTGGCCATTGGTGCAGGGCCAGTACCTTAGAGAGGGAGCAAGGGTGTTATTCTTTGTTCCATCACCCCAGTCTCTCTTTCTGGATTGCAAACTCCCTTGAGAGGCTGACAAAGCTAGGAATGACTCTCCCGTGGAAATGCACCCACCCAGAGAAAACCTTCATGCACCTAGGGTTGGGCTCTGGCCACATTTTCCTGCAGAATCCTGTACACAACTCAGGGAGCCATGTGACTTGCAGACATTAGGGACATGTGGCTGCAGCTGGTGGAGTGCTCTCTGAATGAGTGATCAAATCGCAGAGTCCCTGACATAGTGCCTAGTAGGTGCTCAGAAACAGTGGCTGTGATTAATGTTTGTTTTTTAATCCTCACCCAAGGATATGTTTATTGATTTTAGAGAGAGAAGGAAGAGAGAAACATCAATGTGAGAGAGAAACATTGATCACTTGCCTCCTGTATGGACCCTGATCAGGGATTAAACCCATAACCTAGGTATGTGCCCTGACAGGGAATTGAACCGGCAACCTTTTTTTTGGTGTACAGGATGACTCTCCAACCAACCAAACCACCTGGCCAGGGTAATATGAATATTTTTTTAAAATCAGGTTTAGGTACATACAGTAAATCCCCTGTTTGTAGTATAAAGTTCTATGAGTTTTGATAATCACCACAACAGCCAATATATAAAACTAGAGGCCTGGTGCACGAATTCGTGCATGGGTAGGGTTCCTTGGCCTGGCTGGTGATTGGGGCCAATCAGGCCGGCTGGCCGGGGGAGAGGGACTGGGGAGGTAGGGCCAGCCATGGGAAAGTTGGCAGTGGGAGTGCACCGACCACCAAGGGGCAGCTGCTGCGTCTGCCCCCTGGTGGCAGGGCACGTCATAACAACTGGTCGACTGGTCGTTGGACGACTGGTCGTATCGCTTAGGCTTTTATATATAGAAAAGGACCCAGTGCACAAAAATTCGTGCACGGGGTAGGGGCCCCTAAATGGGTTGCCGGCTGCCCAACCCCCTGGCCCAGGGGCCTTCCCTTTCCCCCCCTGGTTGCCGGGAGGCCCCCCGCCGGCCCAGAGTGGAAGCCCAGCCCGGGGCGAGGGGCCATGGGTGGTTGGTTGGCCCGGCCCCACCCCCCCGATTGAACTCCCGGTCAAAGGAACAATTTACATATTAGGCTTTTATTATATAGGATAGTTCTATGACCCCAAATGGTTTCCTTGTGCCCCTTTCCTTATGCCTGAGAGGTAGTCAATCTCCAACTCCCTCTCCCCCATGTCCCTAGGCCCTGGAGACCACTGGTCTGTTTTCTGTGCCTATAGTTTTGCTTTTTCCAAAATGTAAATGGAATCAATAGTATGGAGCCTTTGAAGTCTGGCTTCTTCCACTTAGCATAACACATTTGAGACTGACTCTTATTGCTGCTCATATAAGTAGCTGATTCCTTTTTATTACTGAGTGGTATCCCACTGTATGGATGTACCACTGTTTGTTTATTCATTCGCCAGTTGAAGGACATTTGGATTGTCTCCATTTGGTGATTGTGAATAAAAGGCCACTATACATAGTTGCACACTAGGGTATGATAATATGATGCCAAACTGCTTTCCAGAGTGGCTGTGCCATTTTGCATTCCCTCTAGTCATGTCTAAGAGTCCCAGTTCCTTCAAATCCTGATAAGCACTTGGTATTGTCGGCTTTTTCCTTTGACCATTCTATTCGGTGGAATCTCCTTGTGGCTTTCATCTGCATTTTCCTAATGATTAATGATGTTGAATCGACGTGTTTTATTGCCAGTCAATCCTGTGGCATGTCTGACTGGCCAGGCTTCCAGGTCCAGACAGGGCTCACCGGCAGCGCTAGGATCACCCACGCCACTGTGAGACCTATGCAGGGGCAGGAGGCAGGCTCAGGGCGGTGGCAGGAGCCTCACTTTGTTCTAAATGAATGGGTGCATGCTGTCTCACAAAGTCTGTCTGGGTGGGTGGGGACTTGGGCCAGGCTGTAACAGCCGGTGCTGAGAATACCTCCAGCCACCCACGGTGGCCCCACCTGGGGTGCAGGAGTGGGAGTAAAGGATGGGGTGGAGCTGCCCATGTCAAAGATCCCATGATTCCTCCCATGAGCTCTACTCCAAGCCTGTCAGGAAACAGGTGCTGCCCCATTTAATGGGTAGAGCTCCACAAATGGGAGTGCCTGCTTCTTCACCCAAAATGGGCCCTCCAGTGACCCCTGACCAGATCCTGTCACCACTGCCTGCCTCCTACTGCCTCGACTCCCAAGGGAGAGGCAGAGGGCAGGGCCTCAGCCTTCACCTTACCATCCAGAGATGCTCAGACCCAGGTCTCTGGCCTTTCCCCATTTTTCTTTCTCTTCCACTGACCACAGCCCCAACCCCCAGTGAAGCACTTGCCTGGCCCCACCAGCCAGGCCCTCAGACCAGGGCTCATGGTTCATCTATCCCTGTGCCCAGTCCCCACTGGCAGATCCCAGAGAAGTGACCACTGCCTCAGGCCTGCTTTCTCGGGAGTCTTGACGCCTCCAGCCTCTACTCTGGGCTCCCGCCCAAGTGTAGATAGGCTGGCAGGGGCCTTACTCTCCTCCTGCCTTCCTTCTCTGGCTGCCTCCTACACCAGCTCCCCAACCTGCCTAAGACGGGTACAGAGCGGGAACTGATAAAGACAGAAGGTCTGCAAGGGCTGGTGCATCAGGGAAGACTTCCTGCAGGAGGTGGAGGAACTCAGCTGGGCTGGGGGTTAGGGAAGGTTTGGGAAAGGAAGAGAAGGATGGTCAGGAGGCAGAAGGAGGGGCACTGCCGGGGATCTGCGGACATTAGAGGGGAGGGTGGGAGAGTGTCTTCCCACATCTGAAGGGCTTGATGTTTGATTCTGGAAGTGCTTGGTGGCCATCAAGCAGGCCAAGGTCACTGTCTCATCTCCTCCCACCATCCCCCCACCCAGACATACCCATACTCCTCCTACCCACGCTGGCGGGTGGGAGCCCAGGGGGCTGAGGGACCATCTGCGTGGCCACTTGCTTCTCCCCTTCCATCACTCGTTCAGCAAGCAGCCAGGGGCATTTCTTCTCCTCTGAGCAGGCAGGGCATGGAGGACATAGAGAAAAGCTCTGAGGAAGCTTAGGGCAGGGCCATGCCACCCTGGACTGTGCACCCCCTATCTGTGGCTCCCAGGTGGCACCAGGAAGCCTGGGGGAGTGCTTGTGCACAAACGCAGGACAAAGATCACAGCCTCCCTCCCTGGGGTCAGGCCCTACCCAGTTCTTCCGCATTCCTCCTCACTCACCCTAGACAGTGGCAGTCACACCAGGTGGGCTTCCTGGCAGAGCACCTTTCTGCTTCAAAGTTCCTGAGTTGCTGACAGGAATTCATGCCATTTGTTCAGGGATGCCCAGCCAGAACTATCTGGCCTGGGGCCAAACACCTCATGGCCAGGCCTCCTTCCCGAGGCTCCTCAGGCTGGCACCACCATTCAGGGCCCGCTCTGGCCTTTACCCTCCAATGCAGGGGAATGCCCTGGACTGACAGTAACAAAGCCAGACTCCTCCTCCCTGTGCCAGGTACCGCTTGGCTTATCACAAGCCTTGTCTCCTGGCACTGGGCCTCTCCTGCCCCGACCCTGCCCTGGGGTTTCTCACCCAAAGATGAGACAGCAAATTGTCTGCGCCTGCACCACTCCTGCTGCTGCTACCGCGGTGTGGATAGGAAAGCCACATTCACCCATGAGGTCTGCCTAGGCAAACTCTCTTCTCTCAGTGGTTCGATGGACAAGGGCAGGAGGGGCCCTGCTGGTGGTGCCACGGGGCAGGGAACAAGGTGGTTCTGAGTCGGATGCCCCTCATACTGCAGCCCAGACGGCCAAGCACTGAGGTCCCCTGGGAGCCCTTGAAGCCCACATGGACAAGCTTGGCCATTTCCGGCCAGGGCCTTGCTGCTCTTCCTCCCTCTCTGGGCCTCCATTTCATCTCACATCAAACAAAGGGTTGAGGGGACTTCTATGTGCTCTCCCGGCTCTGAAATGTTAAGATTCTCTGGCTATAAACCCTGGGCATCAACTGATCGACAAGTTGCAGCCTGAGCAAGAGAAACAAGAGTGAACATCTTTGCTCTGCCTTCTCAGACCCAGTTCTGCGGGTCTGTGTCCAGGCCTCCACCTGCACAGGGCCCAGACTAAAGCAGAACTTGCGAACACCAGCTTACAGCCACTGTGATGGGGGCCCAGATCAGCACAGAGAGGTAAACTGATTCTCTCCTGTGGCTGCCCAGTGCAGGTGGCACAAGGGATTGGAGCCCAAGACTCCAGGCTTCTCCTGCATGGCACCTTTCCTTCACACACACAAATTCAGCAGCCCCTGCCCATGTACCCTCTCATCTCTCCTCCCCTGACCCTCACCCTCACACACTATTTTGAAGGTGAACGCTGGTTATGGTGAATGACAGTCTGAGGTCACCCGTGGATGGAGTTTTTGGCAGGTCAGCCTAAAGGACAGGAACGTGCCTGTACCGAGCTGTACTCACTGTGCGTAACCAGAAAAAGATCACATGATGTCAGTGCTCAGTGATCACAGCTGAGACCCAGTTCCTAGGCAGGCACCAAACTGAGACCTCCCCACCAGGCTCCTCTCCTGCCCCCAAAGATGGGGTCTCCACAGGAAACTGAGGCTATTTCTTCCTAGAATTTCAAAGTTATGGCCCCAGGGAATCTTCCTGCCTTAGGAATTCAGAGCAAGAAGGGAAAGCAGTACCCTTGTTTCACAGGTGACTAACTAAGCCTCCAGAAGTCAGTCCATGCTGGGAGCTGTCAGACGTGAGTCAGTGATATTCTGCTAGACTGGGAGGACATCGGGGTCCCCACCTTCACCTCAGTGAAGGATGGCTGCTCAGCCAGAAGGTAATGGATGAGCGGGTGGGGAGATGTGTGTCTTGACTCACTCCTGAGCCAAATAGCCATCCCTCTATCCCTCCAACCACCCTCCATTTATTTACTATTTATGCATTCAGTGTTTGGTGTGAACTGGGAGAGAGCAGTACAGCTGAAGCCATGAAAGGAAATAAATGGCGGCTATGTGATTGCAGGTACTGACTCCTCTCTCCCTCAGCCCACATCTTGTGCCTCCCTTGCCCTCCCACTGCCGCCACCTGCTCAGACCCTCCCACGCTTCTTCCTGATGACCTCCCTGCCTATGGTCTGTCCATTCTCAAATCCATCCTCCACATCCCTTTCTAAAACACAATCCTAATCTAATCACCATGTGTGACCCTCTCATAAATACCATCCGAATCCCTTGGCAGGACTTGGAGGGTTACATAAGCTGACTCCAACCTGCCTAAATCATCTGTGGTCCCAAAGCAGCACTGATGAATGTTGATGAATGAATGAATGAATGAATGAACGGCATACTCCAAACTCTGGGAGGGCTCACACTCTACAGACACGAGGAACCAGCAAGGCCAGGCCCCAGCAGTGGACAGAGGGACATGGACACCGGCCTTGCCCTCTAGTGTTGGATGCTGCTCCACAACTCCTTCCTGTGAGGAACGGGCCTGGCTCAGCACCTAGGAGTCCCAAGCGCTCTGGAACTCTCCATTTTATGGCTCCTCCAGGAGCACTCTGGCCAGAGGGCCACCTCCCTGGAACAGGGCTCTGAGCTAGGGACCAGGGCCACTCCCCAACTGGTTGGGGCCCTGACACCAGCTGAAATAATTTATTTATGAAAAATTAGTTTCTTTGGAAGCTGAGCTGTAATCTGTTGGACTGTGCCTTTTTCAGGTCCAGCAGGATTTTCTCAAGTGCTGAGCTAGAGGAGTGCCTTAGTTCATCCTCCTCCTCAGGGCTTGCTCAATTTCTTCAGCCCCTGGTGCATTATCAGTGATCAACAACTCTTCTGTGATGAGGTCAAGTCCAATGCTATCTTCAGGAAGGACTTCCAGGATCCTCATCCCTCCCTGTACTGGGCCCAAGGAGGGCATGTCTTGGGGCTTTAGCTGTAGTTACCAGCTGGGCAAATCTAATGGAGACTCAGTCCTGAAGGTTCACTCTACAGTTTGTAGCTAGTCAAAAAAGTGTATGTGCAAAATTCATACATTGTTGAAGGGAATGGAAAATGGAACAACTAGTTGGAAAACAGTTTGGTAATTTCTTTACAAGTTAAATATATATTTGCCATATGACCCAGTCATTGCCATTCCATACCTATGTGGTTACCCAAGAGAAATAAAAGTGTATATCCACACGAACATTTGCATGCAGCTACTCATAGCAGCTTCTTTGTAATAGCCCAAAATTAGACACCATCCAAATGTCCATCAACAGGTACAGAGCCTGGCCAGTGTGGCTCAGAGGTTGAGCATCAACCCATGAACCAGGAAGTCACGGTTTGATTCCCAAGTCAGGGCACATGCCCCATTTATGGGCTCAGTCCCTGGTGGGGGGCATGCAGGAAGCAGCTGATCAATGATTCTCTCTCATCATTGATATTTCTCTCTCTCTCCCTCCCTCTTCCTCTCTCTGAAGTCAATAAAAACATATTTAAAAGAAAAAAACAGGTGGAGAGATAATAAAATTATGATATAATTCATACAATGAAATGCTACTTAGCAATGAAAAGAAATGAACTATTAATATACTCAACAACATGGATGAATCTCAAAATAAATATGCTCAGTAATAAGAAGAATAAGCAAAAATAGTAAATACTGGATAAAATTCAGACAATACAATCTATCTGTACTGACTGAGAGCAGCAAATGGGTGGTTGCCTATAGACAGTGGGGATGGCAGGGAAGGATGACAAAGGGACATGAGGAACTTTGGGAGGTAATAAATGTGTTCATTATCTTCATTGTGTGATGGTTTCACAGGTGTTAAAACTCATCAGATTTTACACTTTAAATATTTTCAGTTTATATATATCAATTATACCTTAGTAAAGCTCTTTTAATAATAATCTACACTAATAAAAGAGAAACATGCAAATTGGTGTCACTCCGCTACACCCACCAGCCAATCAGATGAGCATGCAAATTAACCCAACAAAGATGGCAGTTAATTTGCATATGCAGACACGGAGCGGAGACTGAAGGCTCCAGCTGGACTGAAGACTGAAGACTAAAGACTGAAGAGGCTTTCAGCGGAGAAGCCAAGCCTTGCTGCAGCCAGACCAAAGGCCTGGGTCCTGGGTGCTGGAGGAAAACCGATGCCGGCAGCCAGGGGAAGGAAGGCCTATTGCATGAATCTTCGTGCAATGGGCTTCTAGGAAGGAGAAGGAGAAGAAGGAAAAGAAGAAGAAAGGGAAAAGTCTCCTTGGACCATCACTGCAGTCTTTTTTCATCACCTCATCTCAGTCAACACTCATCTCAGTCTGCAAGACCTTTCCAGAAGCCTGGACACCCTCTCTGGCCTCTCCTCTTATTTCTCTCTTTCATAGCAACCAATTAGTTAAAAATTTCCCAAGCTGGCATCCCAAAAGGAGGTCCTAGATACTCATTCTTTAAAAAAATATATGTATATTTTATTGATTTTTTACAGAGAGGAAGAGAGAGGGATAGAGAGTTAGAAACATCAATCAGCTGCCTCCTGCACACCTCCTACTGAGGATGTGCCTGCCACCAAGGAACATGCCCTTGACGGGAATCGAACCTGGGACCTTTCAGTCCGCAGGCCGATGCTCTATCCACTGAGCCAAACCGGTTAGGGCCTAGATATTCATTCTTAAGCTCATACGCTCTAGTTTAGGAAAGGTGCTTAAGACTCTCAGCACCTCAGCGTCTTCCAAGGCAAATGGTCTGTAATTATAACCCTTCCTTTCATATCCCTTACTCTTTGGATACTTCCTGCATGTGGGGCTCTGTACTAGATGCCTCCAGGAAGACATGAATTCCCTACAGATGGAGGCTTGCAGCCAGCACTTGGACACTCACTGACCCCAACAGCCTGCAGATCCAAGTCCAACAAGGGTCTCTGGGGATGGGGAGAGTGGGGGTGATGGGTGGGAGGGCAAGACTCAGCCCTGTTCTCAAAGGGCTCACAACCCGGTGGGGGCATCGAGAGGCTAACACAATTCAAAGTGCTCTGTGAATGGATCAAAGAATGTTCCAGCCCTAACTGGTTTGGCTCAGTGGATAGAGTGTCGGCCTGAGGACTGAAGGGTCCCGGGTTCGATTCCGGTCAAGGGCATGTACCTTGGTTGCAGGCATATCCCCAGTTGGGGGTGTGCAGGATGCAGCTGATCGATGTTTCTCTCTCATTGAAATCGATGTTTCTCTCTCATCGATGTTTCTAACTCTCTGTCCCGCTCCCTTCCTCTCTGTAAAAAAATCAATAAAATATATATTTTTAAAAAAAGAATGTTCCAGCATAGGTGCATGGGAAGGAAGATGAAAATAGCGCCTGTTTTAGGTCATTCTCATTCATACCTCACTCTTCAACAGAGTTGGGTAAGATGGTCTTTCTCTCGGGTGTGTCAGGGCCAGGGCTGGCTTTGTGGGGAGGGGCTGCTTGAGTACTTTCTGAGTAATACACAGAGGTCTGCCAGGCAGATAAAGGGAGGAAGAGCAGTCCAGGCCACAGAAACAACACAACTCTCAGAAAAACATCTTGTGGTGTAAGAAATGCCTTAAAAGAACTACAAACTTTGCTATGGGGATTCAAAGAATTCCAGAGGAATTTAAAAAAAACCCGCAGTGACATCATTTGCCTCTTGATACAAGAATGTGTGCCTGAGTCCGGGGCAGGGTCCTGCTCCTGCCTGTGCTCAATAGGGATTTCTCGGAGACAGCTCTTCCTAAAAGCCGTTAGTAATGTTTTCCTCCGAAGACACACCTATTCCCCACTGGATAATTAGGACATAGCTGAACCTTCTGAGAATGGTTGTGTTTTCTTAAGAGTATAAACAGCAGAAGCCCAGGGACTAGGGCCCCTTAATTGATATATTTTATCCACATTTGAATATACACTTTCCATTTTGTAAGGAAGTCCACTTTTTTTTTTAAGCTGGATGAGTTTGTTTAAAAAGATGTCTATTTAATGCATGTATACAGGTAAAATGGCAACAGTGCTGCCTTTGGTAAGAAAGTGGCTTTGTTCTATGATGATTTAGGATCACAGGGCTTTTCGTTCTAGACCTGGGCTACTCTAGAGCTAATGCAATGATTTCCAACCTGCTCCCCATCACACCTGACTCTGAAATCTAGGTCTCCCTGGGCTGGGACCCTGAAGTGCACACTGTCAGAGTGGACTCCCTGGCCACACCTCACCTCCCAGGGAACAGACAAGGGCCATGGGAACAGAAATGACTGAGGTTAAGCTCAGGGAAGGACAGGTGGTTCCCCAACCAACACCGTGAGGCTTAGGGAACAGGAGACTTGGGTTTGGGGAACTCTCACTGGGGAGAAAATGCTGTCCACAGAAAGCAGTGTCTGTGTGTTTGGAAACACATTAAAACATTCTGGTGTCAGGGATAGCTGTGGTGCCCAGGGTTGGCAGGGGTGGCCAGGTGGGAGGGCTGTCATGGAAAAGGGGAGAGATCACCTGTATGGCTCCAGGGACTCCCTTCTTCTAGCTCTCCAGGGTGGAGGGGGGCACTCCTGGCCTCAGGGAATAGTGGATTTCTAAACCCAAGGGGAGTTTTTTCCCTAGGGGCTCAGCCCACAAGCCAAGTCATCCAAACCTCCTGCAGTCAAACACCCTCGTAGGCCTGATGGCGGGGCTTCTGGGTATGCTGCTGAGGCCATGGATCCAAACCACCCCCCTCCCCCCGACCGTTGGCCCTTCATGCTCCCCCGCCCTGCAGGGATGGTCAGGTGCCTTCCCTGTCACTGGCGCCAGGCCCAGCTTGGTTGGGCTACAGACTTCTGTCTGTGGGGTCGAACAATAGCTGGTACCTCAGGGGTTAAAGGAGCAGGGGAACTCTGGGCATCAGTCCCCAGGGCCTTAGTGTGCCAAGCACAAGCACCATGTGCAAAGCATTATGCAAGGTCCTTTACCTTCATTTTCTCATTTAATTTTCCCAGCCACCTTATGGGGTAGGTGAGGCTGAGGCCCAAAAAAAGAGAAAGGACTTATTCAAGGTTACATAGCATGAGAAGATCTGCCAACTGTTTTGGGGAATGTTGTTGCTGAAAACAACCAAACCGCTGAATGCAATATGAAAAGCGCCTTCTGAGAGCATCAATGAATTGGCAAGAGAGAAAGGAATAAGGTCAAAATTGAAGGAGAGGCAGGAGCGGAGAAAAGTAAGGAGTGTTGAAGTCCTTTAGGCTCTGCGGGTACTTGTTGATATGGGTCTATCTGAATCGCAGTTTTAGTGGCCTCGAGGGGGAATGTGGATAAGTGTCAAAACTCAGGGACTGTCCCAAGTGGAGAATCTACCAGGAGATCCTCCTAGATTAAGCTGGCACCTAAAAGGCCTCACCCTAAGGGGAATGGAAAAGAAGGGGGATGGGGCTGTCCCCAAGAAGCTGTAACTGCACGCCAGTCTTCACACAGAGTAGCAGCCCACGTCTCTATCATTTGGGTGGGTCAAAAACCAAGTCATGAATTTAGTTAAAAATGCTCCTGGACGGCTAATACCTTGAGGCTCCAGGCAGGATGTGCAAATCCTCTCTGGGGGAGGTGTCTTCATCCCAGGCCTCAGTAAGTGCCCACCAATAAATGTGCAGTGTATGGGGCAGCACACAAGCCCCAAGTAACCAAGCACACCAGGAAACAACGAACAAGAACCAGTGTAAGAACTTCAGATAATGGCATTACTGAGTACGGATTTTCAAACAGCCATGCTGACTCTGTTCAATGAAACACACTTAAAATATCTGCAGGAAATAGAAAACTATAAAGAGCCACCTAACAGATTTGCAAAAGAAGCAAATGGAACTTCCAGAAACGAAAAATATCATAACTGAAAATTTTAAATGCAGCGGAAGATTAGACTTAGCTAAAGACACAAGTTGTAAACTGGCAGATGGATTAGAAAATAAGCAACAGAAACCAGCATAGAGAGACCACAAGATAGAAAATGTGGAATAAAGGTTAAGGGACATGGAAAAAAAATGGCCTATGATTATTAGGAGTTGTAAGAGGAGAGGAGAGAATGGAAAGAGGTTGAGAATTTTCCAAAATTGATAAGAGGCACCATTCATAGATCTTAAGAATCCCAAGTAGGATTTTTAAAAAGAGGAGAAAAATAAGTATGTGCTTAAATGTATATAGTGAATTACAGAGTGAGAGAGAGCTAAAAAGAGAGAGAAAGTGAGAGAGAGAGAGAGAGAGAGAGAGAGAGAGAGAGAGAGAACCAAAGAAAATGTCAATGTAACTTAGACTAATAGCTGACTTATGGCAACAATAGAAGCTGGGAGTGGAAGGGGCTGACAACCCAGGATTCTTTATCCAGTGAAAATATCTTCCATGAACGAGCACAAAATAAACACATTTTCAGACAAACAAAAACTGAGAGAATGTGTAACCAGGTAACTCTCATTAAAGGATATTGTCAGGCAGAAAGAAAATGACCCCAGATGGAAGATCTGTGAAGCAAGAGGTATAAAGAGCCAAAAAAAAAAAGTGGCAAATATGTGGGTAAAGCTAAACACACATTGGCTGTGTGATATAGTGCCATTATAAGGTTCTGTGCAGTTACAACAAAACAAGATAGAATTAAAGTACATGACAATAATGTAACAGTTAGGAGGGGTTAAATAGAGTTAAGATGTGTTACGATTTTGCATTAGGGAAGAGGAAGGTAGAGTAATTGACTAACTTTAGATCTTGATAAGTATGCATGTGGCAATACCTAGGGTAACTACTAACAGGAAAAAGAAAAAGAAACAAAGTGTGTAACTTCCAATTAGTAGAGGATAAAAAGAATAATAGTAAAAATAATCAATCCAAAAGAGAAATAAACACAAAAAATATTTTTTAAAAATTGAAAGTATAAATAGGATAGATAGTGGATTCAAGATCACTGTGTGTGTGTGTGTGTGTGTGTGTGTGGTGAAGGTGGGTCTTGTTCCTGGCTCCACATGGCTTTGGAAAGTCTCTTCCATTCCCAGAGCACCCCTACTGTCTCCTGACACAGCCCCCAGCACTACTTGCCTTCTGCCTGTGTCTGAGCACTACCAGGCTTCACGTCCCACCCTTTCTGCTGATCCCGCACCCCATCAATGTAGGGCTCCCTGAGGTAAAAGATAGCTTCTGGCATCAACTGTGATCATGTGTTGATTGCGTCCTGCACGCAGGCACACACTGTGCACACCACAGCTATACCTCCGTTTACTCCTCACAGCTACTCTATCAGTTTTACTAATGAGGAAACTGAGGCTTTGAAAAATAAACAAATTTGACCAAGGTTGCCCAACTATGAAGCAACAAACCCAGGTCTGCCTATCTGATTCAGAGGTCCTGCCCTTAAGGATTAAGCTGGTTTTCAATAATTTTTTTTTAAATTGCCCACATAATATAAAATTTACCATCTGAGCCAGTTTCCTGTGTCCAGTTCAGTGGTAACAAAACAATCACATTGTTGTACAATCGCCACCAAAACATCCATTCTCCAAAACTATCTTTATCTTACAAAGCTGGGACTCTGTACCCATTACACAACTTCCCTCCCCCCTCCTCCAAGTCCCTGGCAACCACCATTCTACTCTGTCTCTCGGCTTCCAAGGATTCGTACACACTGGTCCCAAGCTCTGGTCTCAGTGTAAACTTAAGCGACACTCTGTTCTGTCCTCTGAACATGCCCTACATGATCCTAATTCCTTATCTTTGCTTACACAGAACCCTCCTCCTGAAATGTCCTTCTTCGATACCCCCTCCCCCCCATTCTGGAAGTCTCATTTTGAAGAGATTCTGACTTTAGCGATTGTCAGGGACTTGCATCATGATCAAGTATGCTCATGCGTCACACACCCTGTTAGGCAGAAAGTTCAGTGAGAGTCAAGACTATGCCTGGTTCATCCTTCAGGCCCTGGTACATGATGTCCATGCTTTCTGAATTCTTTAAATCCAGTTCAAGTAAATGGGCAGAAGCTGTACACAGCAGATCCTTTCCCAGGCAGCCCAGCTTGGAGGACAGGGCACCTTCTCCAGGAGATTGGCACGTGGAGCATTTGTGCGCCTGCTGTGTGATTGTCCCAACCCCATGCCCTCCCTGTGTGTGAAGCAACGGAGAAGTTTCTATGGGCAGGGGCACTCCTCAGGGGACCGCATTTCTCTCGCCTTCAGAGATGAACACCAGCTCCTATGAACCTCCAGCCTCCAGCTGGGAGTGCAGTACACATCTCTGTGCCACCACTGCCCGTTTCCTTTCCAGAACTCACAGGAAAACTGAACTGCAGCTGGCGAACCTCCCGTCTTCCTGCCAAGACTCAGATGCAGGCTAAACAACTCGAAGCGATCCATATAGACTGGTACAGCGTGGACGATGCCAGGTGCTGAGATTTGATGGCACGAGGAAGGATCAGACCTGTCCATGCCCAGGAGGAGCTTACAGTCTAGGTGTGGAGATAAGACACATGGGAAAGCTATGCACAGGGGAACGGGATGCGGCCTAATTACAGGCCATGGAGGAAGAGGTTTTGCAAGACTGAGCCTCAGAGACAGGCTTAGTACACGTGAGGACAGCCTGGCCTGAAGATGCCAGGGCAGGAGCAGGCCCATCTAGCTGAGAGAAACTGGGACCCACGCTGCTTCTCGGGGGACCGAGTACTGGGGCACTTATGCATGCAAAGCTGAGAAAAGGGGAAGGGTACACATCAGGTAAAGGGCGTGGGTGTCCCGGAGGCGGCAGCCTGGCTGGGTGGACAGAGGGGTGATGAAAGGGCCGGGGAAAGAGGCCGCGGTTGGAAATGGGCCAGGCTGAGAACACCAGGCTGAGGAACTTGGGCCTTGATGGGGACAGTGAGGCATCTTGGAGGGCCTGCTTTGTACATCAGACCTCCTCTACCTTTCCTCCACAGACTCAGTGCTGTGAGCTGACCCCTGAATCCTATTGGGTCACACATTCCTTTTCTGGACCTAACAAAAGACAGAAGAAAAAATAAAGCCTAGAGATCTATTTGAAAAAGGCAAAACCAACCTTTCCCAAATCTAGCTCTTTGACTTGCACCCAAGACCTTAAATATACCCTTTGAAACCCTTCATCCATTGAAGTTGCTTTTCTTTGAGACCATAAAAGAATACGCGGCAGCAGTTTGAATTTTTCATTGACAGAAAAATTCACATGCAACTGGTAGCATTGACAGAATGGGAACCACTGGCCTGGGAGCAGGAGGTCTGAGCCTGGGTCCTTTCTGGACCCAGGGGTGAAGACATTCTGTGATGAGCCAGTTGGGTGATTTGGGCAAGTCACTCAATTCTATGAAACTTCAGTTTGCTCACTCCTGATATGAAGACAACAACCCCTGCCCTCCCTCAGGAAGGGAGCTCTCCCTACCAGCCACACACATGGGTTTCTGCAAGTGCCAAAAGAATGCCAGGCTAATTGAGATTCCAGTTGGTTTTTAGAATTCTAAAAGTCTGGTTAGCTCTCCCAGTGAGGAATTCTAGGTCCTTTGACTGTTACTGCAGGAGACAGATGCTGGGAAGACAAATTGTCACTAGAACTAAATAGCCATCAAGATTCAAATGGCCTCGCCCAGCTAGTGTGGCTCAGTGGTTGAGTGTCAACTCATGAACCAGGAGGTCATGGTTTGATTCCTGGTCAGGACACATGCCTGGGTGGGCTTGATCCCCAGTAGAGGGCGTGCAGGAGGCAGCCTATCAATGATTCTCATCATTGATGTTTCTATCTCTCTCTCTCTCTCTGCCTTCCTCTCTCTGAAATCAATAAAATATATATATATAAAAATTTAAAAGAGTGAAATGGCCTCAAAGGTATGCTGTCTGGTTTTGTCTCCATGATTAATGCCAGATGGTGCTCCAGGGCATTCCGAGGGGGGCATCCTCTGTCCTCACCAAGTGCTTAAGTATGCAGCAGGAGGTCAGAGATTGAATAGCTTAAGAGACATCAGTTACTGGAACAGGATGGTGGCTTCATGAAGGGGTGGAGATGGAGGTGTGGTGGGGAGAAAACAATACTAACCCAGATTGGCCCACCCTGTATTTACTGGTACTATACTATACTATCCTTTTTTTTTAAGTCTTCACCCGAGGATATGTTTTCATTGATTTTAGAGAGAAAGGAAAGGAGAGAGAAACATTGATCAGTTGCCTCCTATTTATTTCTACCCCGACCAGAAATCAAACACAACCTTTTGGTGTGTGGGACAATGTTCCAACCAACTGAGCCACCCAGCAGGGCCTATACTGTATTTTTTAGCATTATTTTAGAGTGTACTCTTTCTACTGATAAAAAAAGTTTGCGGTAAAACAGTATGCGTGTTATGCCAGCAGCAGCCTCATATACCTCCTGTTTACTGCATCTCACGATCACATCATTTTCTCTTGTAATTGATTTAATCTCATGTTGTTTTATACAGTAACATGCTACATTGGCTTGTAGCCTAGGAGCAATAGGCTAGGTGTATAGTAGGCTTCACCATCTAGGTTTGTATAAATACACTCTATGATGTTCACACGACAAAACTGTCTAATGACTCATTTCTCAGAACGTATCCCTATTGTTAAGTTGTACATAACTATATATATATGCATATATTGTTTTTAACAAGCAAATATAACTTTTAGTCTCCTCCTTGATATTTCAACATAGTTGTTACCGTGTGCCATTTCACCACAGACATTGTTGTCACTAAGTTCTAAGAGGGAGTATAACAAATTTTAATATATAGAGTGTCCCCCCAAAAATGTGTACACACACTTTGAATAATTATAAAGGCAGTATTTATTAAAATACCTTACATTTTCAAAATTGAGCTATCAGCTGTTAAAGTGTGTATACATTTTTGGGGGACACCCTGTATACTTGAAATACAAGCCTTCTTGTTGGATATATAGTTTGCAAATATTTATATATTATGTATATAATATTAATATAAACAACTCAACTTAAATCTTTTCCTGTGTTTATTTGCCATCCCTATATTTTCTTTGGAGAAGTGTCTCTTCACACCCTTTGCCCATTTTTTAAGTTGAGCTGGTCTATCACAGGGCCCACTGGTGATCACACCCAGATCCCGGAGTCCACCCAACCGTGGAGCACGTGGACCACTGTCATTCCTGTCGTGATTGTGGAATGTGCGGCCACTTACCCCAGGATTACTCCCAACATTGCTGTGGAACTGGCTGAGGCAGAGGTGAGATGCTGAGCCACGCTTGTCTCCTGAACCACCAGGGCTTACCCTTCAGGTCGGAGCTGTCAGACAAGACCGTCATTACATAACCTACAGTGAGTCGTGAAATTCCGGAGCCTGGAAGCCAATGCCATGTGCAAGGTGCTCACCCAGCAATTGGCTGAACCCAGATTCCAGTCTTTACTACACTGACCTGATTGAAGTCTCTATGGTCCTGTGGTCACACTGCCATTCTGGCTGAGGCGCCCAGAGGCTGGTGAAAATTGCTAAACCAAATCCATCGTTTTCTTTCTTCTAGAAGCCAAGCCAGCAATCCTTCATGTCAGCAGGCTTGGACTTTCTGAGGGCCAAACACTCAACTCTATATGAAAGAGTTAATTTTTATTGCACTCAAGCACCACAAGGGCCTTCAGTAGTGATGGTTCCCATACATTTGTGTAAACCAAAGTACAGACTTGGCTAAGAATGCAATTCTCCACCCGTTTGTCAGTCCTGCCAACATCTCCGATCCGCCCTCAACCACTGTGGATTTTCCTGCTTCATTCAAAAATTCAACCACAAAGTGAACATATGTATTGGGGTTACTATTTATAGGACTAAAGCAAAAATTGTTTCCTCTCCTCACAAAACTTCTGACACCAAATGTATGGGGTTTTTCCCTCACATTAAGCAATTCTGACACTAACTACCTGGAGTTAGCCCAGACCCCAAAGGTTAAGGGCTCAGTCCCACAAGATTGCCTCCCTTCAGACACCAATCGCAAGTAGTGGGCCCCCCACGTTGCCCACGCTTCTGTCTGACTTGGCTACAAACTGAGGTTCCCAAGACCTCTCTCTTCAGATTCCATACTTTTTTATATGCCTCACGAAACTCAGGGAAACAATTTACTTACTATTACCAATTAATTATAAAGGCTACGAGTCAGGAACAGCCACATGGAAGAGACACATATAGCAAGGTATGGGGAAGGGACACAAAGATGCCATGCACCACCCTCCCAGCACCTCCGTGTGCTCACCAACTGGAAGTTCTCTAAACCTTTCACTTAGGGTTTTATGGAAGTTCCTTTATATTGATCAAATCATCGCCATTGGTGGTAGACTCATTGTCCAGCCCCTCTCCCCTCCCTGGAGGTGGGGTGGGAGGGAGTGAAAGTCCCAACCACCTAAGCACACAGGAATGGTTCCTCTATTCTCCAAAAGTCATCTCATCAGCATAAACTCAGGTATGGTAGCAAGGGGCTTATATGAGTAACCAAAAATGCTCCTCTCACCTTTATCACTCAGGAAAATACAAGAGTATTAGAAGCTCTGTGCCCGGAACTGGGGACAAAGACCAGTTTCTTATTGTATCACAACACCACAATGACAAAGGAATTAGTCACCGGATGCAAGTGTCCTCAGCATTCCTTTAAATCACCCGCTCTCTCATGGGCATCCACAAAATAGTGTGGTTTTCAGAGAACTGCTACAGGTAGATTTTCGGGGATGCCTGAGAAGCAGGGTGACTGTTCTAATGAGAGCTGTCCTCTTCTTTGGGTTCTTCTATGGCTTCATTTCCTCAGGAAGTTCACCTTGACTTTGAGAAGGGCCAGGCTGCAGTGAGTGGGCGAGGGTGTGTGTGTCGCAAAGAGTCTGAGCTTCCTCTCTAGGCCATTACAAATGCCCTGCTGGCCTCGGTGGACACCACAGACCTAGTTCTGCTGTCTGGCTCTGGCCAGCATCTACGTTCTCCTCTTGACCCCGTGTCTCTGTAGGCTCAGAACATGGGAGCACCCCCTCCCCGATACTCCCAGACACTCCTGACTGAGGTTGGCCCCTCATATGGTGGGGAAAGCCTGCTTTCTAGATCTCTCACTCAGGAGACACCGATCACAACTCACCACGTAGCCAGCTAACCCAGCAAATCCTCCTGATGAATTCAAATTGAAATCAGGTGCCCAGAATGGCCACCCCAACAAAACGGAGTGACCTCTCTCTTGACCAAGTACCTACACAAGGCTCACATTGGCACAGCACACGTTTCCCCAAAGCACTTGTGTTTTAACTCAACGTGGTCTTTCCAGGAGAGTTCCCATCCCCACTAGCATAGGGGAAAATGAGGGCATGAACAAGCTGGGTACTACAGCCAACGGCAGAGTCCGATGGAGAAGCACACAGGGTTCTGAGATCTAAGACACATCTCAGTGCTCAGACACACCTGGTGTTTAACGTGTGCCACTCACAGACGTACATCTAAGCAGCATGGGGTAGGGGCATCAGGGCCCTGACCCTAATACCAACCACATCCCTATCGGAAACTCAAGCCCCTGTTCAAATATTTATTGGGTATCTACTATGTGCTGGCATTGAGTATTCAGTGGTAAACAAGATGGATTAGGCCCCTGCCCGCACATTTTTCATAGCCTCAGCACTGGACGTTAGCCATGAGAGGTCATGAAGCAAGAACAGGGCTGGCCAGGTTGGGTGCCAAAAGCAGCGCAGACAGAACCCCAGAAAGCAGCTGACATCTCAGCCAGAAGCAAACAGGTAGGTAGGTAGGTCAACAGGTGTGTGTGTGTGTGTGTGTGTGTGTGTGTGTGTGTCTTAGCTGGGTTCAGTGAATGGTGATGTCTAACGGAGCGCCACGAGGGTCCGAAGGGAGTCAGAGGCTACATACAGCAGGGTCTCTCCTGGAGGCTTGAGGCACTGCTCTTGGTCTGAGCAGGGCAACTCCTGCACCAGCCTGGGTCTAGAGGTCAAGCAGTATAGGCTTGGAAAAAGGCTGGGCTTGTGGGGAAATAGAGAATAGTGAACAAGTGAGCAGAGAGGTTCAGAAGGTGGGCCTGAGGGATGGAAGGAGAGGAGCAGCCCAACTTGGCAGAAAGGTGACAATGAAGGATGGGCAACAGTGTCACAGCATAAGGGGCATCCTCAAGTCAGGACTGCAGACCCACGGCTGCATCTCCCACACGTCCCCAGTTGAGAGGCATGAGAGCAAGAGACCCTCGGTTGCTGTCGCTGCCTCCAGTCTCTGCTTTTCACTTGCCACTTCCCTCCAAGCCACCTTTCCCAGGCGGTGGCCTCCCTGGCTGTGTCATCTGTGTCCAGTCTGATCTCTGATATGGACTTCATATCAGAGTTGGACTTCCTTGGACCGACTCCTGGGTAACTGCATGTCCAGCTGCCCTCTGTGTCCTCTGGTTATTCTGGCTCCTACATGACTCAACTGTGTCCCCTCTCCATACTCACCTGCCCAAGTACCAGGTTAGCTGGCTGCATCCCACAGGGCTTTCCCTGACCCCACATGATGGAGGATGGTTCAGACAGAACAGGGATGTGGCAAAGTGCCGGGAATTTTGGTAAGCAACCAGGGACCACTGAGGAGCTGGATGGGGAGGGGACCAAGGATGGACAGGCATGAGCTGGAGGCAGGTTTAGTTCAAGATTTGAAGGGGCTAAAGCTGGGAAGTCTCCTGGAGATCCCAGAGCTGAGCTAAGAGGTGTTGAGAGCTGCTAAGCAAGGCCTGAGGCCAGGAATCTGAGAGACAGCAGGGAACTCAGTAAGTGGCTGGGGACAACTGTCAAACTGGGCATCTTTCTCACCTAGGCTCACCTCTTCTTGTCCAGCAGCATCTCAGAGATATTGCTGGCCTCTGAAGGGTCAGGGCACAGCAAGCCAGACAGATGGGACTGGCCAACCAAAGGGAAAGCCACAGTGACCAAGACGGCTCCTCTCTGAGGGGAGGGGGGCAGCCTGCTGGGTGCTCTGAAGAGAATGCTAGCTCACTCACCTTGCCGCCCAAGCTAGATTCTCCCCAGGGCATGGCACTCTGTGGGTATGGCACTTCAGGAAGGTTTTTTGTTTTTTGGTGTTTTTTTTTTGGTTGGTTTGTTTTTTTAGCTCCTGCAGCCTACAGACAGTTAGTAAATCTTGTCCTGAGGAATTTCAGGTTAACTGCTCCCATCAGTTCATCATCCAAAATCTGGAGCAGAGTTGGGATGAGACATGAGACATATAACAATTCAAAATCCCAGGATCTCAAATATCAAAGAGTGAATTCAGTTTCAGAAACATAAAATCATGTTCCAAGAAGGGTGTGGCTCCAAGGCTCCTAATAAATAAGAAAGATGCTGAGATGCCAACACCCACCAGTCCGACACTACAACCACCTGCAACTAACCTGGTCCATGCTGGCCAGCGAGAAGCCCAGTACTGAGCCAGGTTCTGCCACAATTTTTGCTGTGGGATCTCCTGGCCTCAGATTCTTGATCTGCAAAACACTCCCTGCCCTGTGTCAGGCTGCAGAGGGGAGCTTCGCGCCCTCTGAGTATGGCTCATGGCTCACTCTGGCTGGGCTGAGCTCTGGATAAAGACTTGTCTGGGCCATTCATTTTCCACTGGTAGAGAAATGGAATTTCCTCTGAACCTCTGTGGCTCGTGGATGGCTCAGCCAGCACAGCACTCAGGGGCCTGCCTCTGAAAGCAGGCAATTCTCTCCATGTGGCCCTGAGTGACCAAGGACAGCTGAAAGGAGAACAAAGAAAGGAGAAGCAGACCAGAGGCGTGCATGCCCTCAGAGACATTCAGCTTCCTCCCCCAGGGCACAGGGCTCGGCACCAGACTCATTGCTATTCTTGAGGACAAAGTGGTTTGAGCCAACAGCTTCTGCAGCTTCTCCACTCTGTGGCCTTGGCCAAGTGACTGTCCTGCTCTGTGCCTCAGTTTCCCCACCTGTCAAGTGAGTGTACACATTGGTACAACCTTTGGGGAGCCATGTGGCATTCACTAGTGAAGTTTAAGATGCATATACCCTCTTCTGCACATGCTCACAAGTATGAGATTGTTATAGTAATATTGTGGGAAATATAAAAAACTGGGAACAATCTTAATGTTTATCAGGAGAATGGATATGGTAGTATATTCATGTAGTGGAATATTATAGGCAACTAGAGGCCTGATGTATGAAATTCGTGCAAGGGGCTTGGCTTCGACCAGAAGGTTGTCCGGACAGTCGTTCCGCCGTTCGACCATTTGGTCGACTTGCATATTGTGCTTTTATTATTATAGATGAAGACAAATGAATTAGAGCTACACGTGTCAACATGAAAGACTCTAGAATGTGACATGGAGCAGCCCTGTGGGCACACAGCCTTCATGAGGCACAGCTCTATGTCCTCCAAGTTGGCTGAGTCCTGGAGCAAGGAAAGGGATGGCCTGGGTGAATGTGAGTCACATACAAGACTCACCGGCTTCCAATCCACCAAGGGTCTAATGCCCAAATTTCCATTATTAGAAACGTACTCCTCTGGGTCAGCGCTATGTGCTGTGTTGGAGATCAAAGAGACCCAATGGTTTCCACTTCTACAGTTCTCTGCTGGGCACTACTGGGCACAGACCCAACCCCTTCTCACTAAAAAGATCATGGAAGGAAACCAAGGCAGGGTCAAGGACAAAATTTGGGACACACCAGTATTTAAGAATTGGTCAGAGAGAGGTAAGAGGAAGCAGCTGAAAAGCATGAAAGAAATGTCAACGGAATTACAAGAGTTTTAAAGGAGTTATAGAAACTGAATATATATCACACAGATAGGTCAGTTCAGGTGAAAAGATTCATTTAATAATCTGACAATCAAAAATTCATTGGTGGCCTTAGCAAGGGCAGTCTTTGTATAATGATAGGGGTAGAATCTAGATTTGGTGGGGAAGTAAAAGAAGCTGAGGAAATGGAGACACAAAATATGGTCTAACTTCAAGAAGTTTGCTTATAAAGGGCAGGGTGGGAGCTGCCCAGGAAGAGAAAGTAAAGGTAAGCTTTTCTAAAATGGGAAAGAATTGTACTTACAGGGCGAAGAAAAGGAACCAGACACAAGAGAAGGATGAGAGAATCAAAGAAAGAGGGTAATTTATTGAACTGGATTCTGGAAGAGGCAAGGGAGGGTAGGAGGGAGATCCTAAGAGGAAGGCTAGTCTTGGAAATGCCATGTAAATCTTCTTAGAAGCAAGGGAGAGAGGAGCTGAAAACGTGATATGCTTCACTCTCCCAGGGCTGCAGAAGTTGGATATATACAGCGGTAGGTGGACAATTTGAGAAGAGTTGGACAATCAGGGAACAGCTAGGATGGGGAATGAGAGTAGTGTCTGGCCAGGTGTGGATAAAAGGACTGGCAAACTGCTGGCTGAATTGGAAACCACATCTCCATGGTGGTACTAATTTTCTTTTTTCACAGTAAAGCTTGACAGCTCTGAGTCCCGCAAAGAAGGCGGAAGGCTGGATTATTCCAGGCTAGGGTAGACAGAGAAGGTACAGCTGGATACGGAGTTTGAGGCCACCAGACTGCTGGTTAGCCAACAGCAGCTCTGGGAACAGCTGGGGTTAGCAGACAAAAGAGTCTTTTCCAGCCCTAGCCAGTTTGGCTCAGTGGATAGAGCATCGGCCTGCGGACTGAAGGGTCCAGGTTTGATTCTGGCCAAGGGCACATGCCCAGGTTGAGGGCTTGATCCCCAGTAGGGGACATGCAGGAGGCCGCTGATCAATGATTCTCATCATTGATGTTTCTATCTCTCGCTCCCTCTTCCTTTCTCTCTGAATAAAGAAATATATATATATTTTAAGTCTTTTCCACTTTCCTTTTTTATAAGGGATAATATTCTGTTGTAACTTAAAATGTATTAAATAAAAAAGCCATTTGAATGACTGGAGTTGATGTTTTCAACACTGAAGTAGCAACCTGCACCCAAACTTGCTTCTGGGTCATTGACCAGGGTCAAGTGCTTTATGTGAGCACACGACCTTATCAGCTATGTCTCTCAGCCTCATTTTCACCCCACAAACTCAGAGGAAACAATGGGATGAATTCTTGTCTTTACTTCTCAGTCCTGTGCAGGTGACTGGTGCCAGAGGTACATAAAAAGAAAAGTTTTTAAGTTTCTAAATGTGGTACTTTGATCAACCTGATGAACTATTATTGAAAAAATGACTAGGTTGAAAACGATTAAGCTTTTTGAATAGGAACCATGCTGCCCAGCATTGCAGTAGTATTATAGCCCTCTTAAACATCTTGAAGTAACTTTGTTAGCTTTTCAGAATTTAGAGATGAGGTCTACTTTTCTGTGCTTTATCATTTTAAACTAATTTTTCGCCAATTATTCCTGCTCTGCACTGTTTAAACTCATAAGAAGTCAGAATTACCTAAATAGCCAATGATAGGATTTGTTTATAATTCTCTTTTTTCTTATTAGAAAAACAATGCATGTTCATGACAGAAAAATTAAAAATGCAGACAGGTAAAAGGAGAACTGAGGGATGTGTGTACTCCTTCCTAGAGACACCACTGCTAGTTAGCACCCAGGAGCATTCCTCCCTCTCCTTCTCTAAGCTGCATACAGTGGGTTCACACTGTACTTACTTTTTGCAACCACTTATAATTGCCTTCAGGCTCAATCCCCTATGTACCTCTCACACACCTGCTGGCCCTGTGCCCTAGGGAAGGAGTTTTGGAGGCAAGAGTTGAGGGTGCTGTGAGGCTAACCTAAGGAGAACAGCATCGTGTGCTCCCCTTGGAATGGCCACATCTACTTCAGGGACTGCAATGCCGTCATGAATAATCATGTTAACAGCCACCCCCATAATCTGGAGCCTTATAATTTGTGCTTCTGGAGAGCTCCACAAAGCCATGTTGGATCCCTCAACCAGGGACACTCAACACTCAACTCACAGCTGAGAGGAGCCAGTAAACTTGAAAAACAACAACTTGAACTTAAGTCATAACAGACTAGGAACAAAGTTCAAAAGATTAAACAAGCTAAAAATGCCAACGACGATTCTGAATGAATGCTATCCTGAAATAACATGGCACGTGGGCCCTTTCCCTCCTGGAGCATCCCTGTGTGCCCCGACTTGGCCCACTCAGGAACAAGGGATGTGCTCCAGGCCCCCAGAGGTGCTGCCTTCCTCTGCCCACAGGCAAGCCCTATGATCCCTGCAATGTCAGTCTTCAGTACAGGAAGACAGAACATGGCAGTTTCTTTCCTGCCCGAGGACACAGCAGTGAGCTGCATTCTCCATGCTATCTCTAAGAAATTGACGGGTAAACTGGCCTCAGGGGGCCGCAAGGTATATGGAGAGAACAGGAGCTCAAGGAGACCAGGATTTCCATCCAGACCTTGAAAAATTACCTAATCTATCTGATTCTCCAATTACTTGCCTATGAAATAGGGATCTTTGTAGGGTTATGGTGTTTAAACTGAGGCTATGCAGGTAAAACATCTGGCATCTTATCTTGCATATAGGTGGTATCCAGAGACTATTAATTTACCTCCCAGCCCAGTGATCCCATCATTCCTTTTCAGACTTGTCATGGCCTGAGCAAGAGCATCCTGTAGATTGGGGTAAACAATATTCTTTCCTTCAACCAATGTTTACAAAATGTGCCCATATGCTTAGCATCCTGGAACATTGACTTCACTTAAAGATTTTTTAAAATATTATTTTAATATTATTTTATTATTTAAAGACAAATCTTATGGAGAAGAATACAAAATTTACATTAACTTCAAAGAAAAATATGAGTCTTTTGCTCATGACTGACTTCCCAGGAATCCTGCACCCCAACTGGAAGATGCTAAGATGCCCAAGGACATGACCTCAGGTCCAATTTACACAGATCTCCACCTTTTCCTATAGTGAGTCATGAACCAGAAGTGACATGGTCCCCTCCTAGCAAATCAGGGTGGAAGAACACTGGTCCAGGATAAACCAGTCCACTACACAGTGAGCACGAGGGCTATCTCCAAGCCTTGCTTGCACGTTCTGCCTTTCTGAGTTGCAAGTCATCTTGTGGCCGACTCTTCCAAAATTACCTCACCTCCAATTCTCAGGAAAACACACTCCTATTTCCAGAAAATCTGCTCTATGTCAAATCTGGGATGTTTAGCCAGGTCAAAGTTGTTTTCCTTACTCTCTCTCCATTGTAGCCTCCTGCCACTTCTGGGGTCACCTTCCAAAGGCAGATTCTGAGATGCGAACTAGAGATGACCCCATCCATTTACCTTTGCTGCCGGGGCCTTACTGGACTCAGATCTGTGGGCTCCTCTTAGCACAGGTCGACCTGGGCTGAGAACCAGATCTCCTATGTTCATTTTCTCATAAGAAAAATGAATCAATCACCATATTAGCTTATTTCAGTATTTGATATATAACAGAAAAAATGGTAGCAGTGACCATCTCTGAATGGTGGGAATATAAGTGGTTTATATTTCCCTCATCTTGCTTACCTGTATTTTCTCATTTTAAACAATGAGCATGTATTATTTGTGTATAGACAATGAAAAAAATGTAAATGCTAACATTCCTCTCATTTAGCTGTTTCCTGATGATTTTACATTTTGAATTCAAGCTCAATATTCAAAGCAGAAGGTCACAGAATGTGTTTCATAGGATAAAAGACTAGAAATCCAATAGTCCCTTTATCCAGCTGAACCAAATTTCAGTTTAGACTTAGATTTACAAGATCAAATTAAACTGCTTTTGAGGTAGAGTTATTTATCCAATGTATTTGGCATATGGTTAAGGTTATCTCCTTATGAATCAAAATCACAACAAAACTAAGAAACTGCTGGTGAGGTAATGGAAAACAAAATTCAAAGCCATGGCCTTGGGAGATCACATTATTCTCCAAAACACCTTAGAAACCCGAGTAGGTGACATCAGACATGAAACTGTACTCATAACTCATTCAATAAATATTTGCATATTTGCCATTCCAGCCACCATTGTAGGCATTGGGGATACAGCAGCAAACAAAACAAGCAAAAATTCCTGTCCGCATGAATCCTGTATTCCAGTCAGAATACAAGGGAGACAGAAGATTCCCATGCAGCAATCCAATCCTTAGCATAGTATTAATCAAGCTGCTGCTGTTTTGACTGTCGTCCTGCCACTTTTCTTAGAGAAGAACTTTCTAATAATGCCCTTCTAGTGATTGGGTCGACTATTTCTTTTTCTTTTCTTTTTTAAATATATTTTATTGGTTTTTTTACAGAGAGGAAGAGAGAGGGATAGAGAGGTAGAAACATGGATGAGAGAGAAACATCAATCAGCTGCCTCCTGCACATCTCCTACTGAGGATGTGCCCGCAGCCAAGGTACATGCCCCTGACTGGAATCGAACCTGGGACCCTTCAGTTCGCAGGCCGACGCTCTATCCACTGAGCCAAACCAGTTAGGGCGGGTCGACTATTTCTTGACATAACCCTGCCAGAAGTGGGACAGAATGGATGGCAGTACTTGTAGAATTGGAGAGCTACCTAGCCACGACCTTCTTGCAGCAATGATCCTAAGGACTTAGTTGATACAAAATGGTCCAGATGTTCCCATAGGAAGAAGGTGAAGTGCCCCCAATCATTAATAGAGACCTGAGCTGGAAGACTGGGAGACCAGGAACTGTCATGGTAGGCGATGGGATACTCAGAAATAGGACTAGGACTGACTTAGGGAGACACAGATTTTAGCTCCATGTGAGGGAAAACATTTCAACAGCCAGAGCTGCCCCACAACGGAATGGGTTGAGGGAAAGGCAGTTTTCAGGCTCTAGGGGGTGGATGACCAGCCCAGCTCTGCCACTTACTGGTTATGTGACGTTGGGCTAGTCCCATAACCACTATGGGCCTCAGTTCCCCCACCTGTAATGGTACCTTATATATGGTACTTTTATAAATAGTATCTTATAAATAGGATTGTGGTGATTGTTAAATAAGAGAAAGCATGTACAGTGTCAGGGTACTTAAAGTGCCTGACCCAGAGTAACTTAGACACTGAAAAGCTATCTAGATCAGATGATAAAGTTTAAGAACTTATCTTCTATGCTGTTTTTATAGTGGATTTGTTTTGACTTCATATCAAAACAATATTATATACAGTTGTATTTGGCAAGAAGATTAAAATTGGTAGTTGAGATCTTAACATCACAAAAATCTGTGGCTATGGCAGGGATAGAACCTATAGTTCTATGAGAAACCCTCTGAACGATGCTACCACATTTCTGATATGACTGTGGTCCAGGCCCAATACATTATCCCTGGCTGATTTGGACACATCATGATCTTGGTCCTCCCTGGAGGTGCACCAGGGTACTGGGATCAGGCCAGCACCAGTGTTTACTTGAATCACAGAATCGCTAAGGCAGGAGCACCATTACCCTATACACATACCCAGAAGGGCTACTTTGGCGGTAACCTGGGGTTTAAAATAGGATGTCCCCAGAGAAGCTGTGCTTAATGCCACAAAACTCCCAAGGGCTCATTACTGACCAGGGCAGCAGTGCCAGTCTCAGCCCCACTCTGGGATACCCAGGGCTGGTAGACTCAGATGGCAGCGTGGGACAGGACTCCGGAGGCACAGGCTGGGCTGGAGAGCCAAGCCATAGTTCAGTGGGACCAGGGCAGCCCAAGATGGAATCCCAACCTACTCATAATCCCTCTCGTGGTTCCAGGTGTGGGGGGCCTATCCAGACAGGTTTTCTCTTCCACCCCAGTGAGGGGATCGCAGGGACAGCTGCACAGCCCCAGGTGAACTGCTTTACAGCCCAGCCCCAGCTCCTGGCCCTGGCTGTTGGTAATGGCCCAAGGGTAGGAGGGGCAAGCAGCCAATCCACTTATGTGTGCCCAGCAGGCCTTCTGGCAGCTGCCATCCCCACATCAGATGCCTTAGGGTCAGAGGTCAGTCTTTAACTGTGGAGCCAGTGTCCAGCACTCAAGTTCCTACCGTCACCCCCTCATGCCGGCCAGCTTTCCAGGCATGCCTAGACCTGTCTGAACTCCTAGCAGGTACAGAACTCAGGCTTATTTCCCCCTACTCTCCTTACACCCACTACTTAGAAATCAAAATCTCAAACAATAATATCTTGTATGTGTGTGGTCTTTAGCACTTTTCCATTTACTTTTCATATCCTGCATGTATTGGTTAGAAATTTTAGTTGTAAGCAAAAGTAACTAACTTTGGCTGATGTGCACAGCAAAGGACATAAATTAAAAGATAGTGAGTAGCTTACAATATCTCCAGGAAGGTAGAAAACCAGGTTTGGAAGCACACAATCAAGAATAATGTCCCAAACTCCGACTCAGCAGTAGTCTTAGAAGACATCGTTGTGACCGCTGAGTCTGGCCTACCCTCCCTGCCACCTGCACCACAGACACCTTCTGAGGGATGCTGTCCATTGAACTCTCACTGGAAACTGAGAAGATACCCATCAAACCACTAAAAGGGTTGCAAAGCAGACCCTTCTTTTTTGCTGTCACTGGCTTCCAATTCAAAATTGGTGAGGAGTGGCATCGGGGAGAGAGAGCTTGCTGGACTGGAAGAGCCTGAGGCTCAGGCTGATGCCCAGGCCTAGCTGCAAAGGAATGGTTCCACCTCATGAGACACGGAATCCCTCAAGCACAGGAAGGAGGCTCAGCTGCTAGGCAACCAAAATGAGTGACAAATGTCCAACTTCATCTCATTTGATTATCACGCCAGCATGTGAAGTTGTCAGACTGACTCTATTGTCCCCATCTTAGACAGCAGGAGTGGGACCAGGGCAGCCTCTCTACCAACATTGAAGAAAAAAAATAGGGAGAAAAGCAAAGTCTTGTTTTCAGGTTTTAAAAGATCAACTATAGAAATGTGGGATGAGAGGAAGTAGGTTTGGCTGCAGGTCCACATAAAGGTCTTAGAATTTCAGCTGACTTTAAGTTTCATATGAACCCAGCTGAAGAGGCTGCTGATGTGGCCAGTGCAGACTTGTGTGTGGGACAGTGTCTTTGCCACCGGGCCTGCCAGACTTACCTGGAGTTGACCATTCTAGTCATCTATTAGCAGAGATGAGCAGCAAAGGTAGAGAGGTTCTGTAACACCTGGTATGTGGGCTCTGCTGCTTCAGAGGGCAGGAATGGGGCCACATGGGAGCCACGACGACCAGAAGCTAGTTCAATACCTGTAGAGCAGGCCCAAAACAAGACAAGCTTCCATGAGATGGTGAGGTCCTCACTGCCAGGCTATGCAAGCAGAGGCTAGAAAGCCATATATTAGAATTTCCACTAAACTAGATGATGAATGCAGGCCCTTCCAACTCTAAGATGCTATAAACCTCCAATGTGCGCTATAGATATTGGGCATATTCTACAAGGTAGGGCAATGGCCCTCCAAGAGCCTCCTGAGGACCTACTGAACTAACCAGTGACAAAAGAAGAAAACAAAAAAATGTGCATTCTTAATAGACATAAATTATAAATAAAAGGATCGTGTTATACTCTGCATTAGCCAAAACTGAAAGTAATATCTAACGCTGGAGAGGCTGTGATGAAGCAGGGACATTCATGCTGGCAACTGGGCAAAATTGGTACTGCCCTTTTTGAAATCAATATGGCAGATGGTATAAAAACACCAAAACCATGTTTAACCCTTTAACTCAATAACTGTTCATTTGGGAATTTACCTTAAAGAATAATTTGTAAAGGGTAATTGCTATAAACTTGGAGTATTTCATTACATTATTTTAAGTAATAAAAAGTCTTAACTAGGGGCGAGGTTAAATATAGTGTGATATTTGATGGAATATTAGGCAACCATTACAGATTGCATTTATAAAGAATCTCTGTTCGTCGAGGGCAAGTCCTGTGTCCCATTTACCACTATAGACCAAGTACTGTCTGGAACATAGAAATGCCTCATTAAATATTCATTGGCTAAATGAGTGAATGAGCAACTGAACAAATGAATTCAATCTTAGCAAGGGAAAATGCTTATAACATGTGATGTTAGAAAAATCAAAGCAGAACTCAAAATTATATCTACTCTATGATTTCCATAATGTGAAAGGTTATATATACATGTGTCCTACATGAGGACTGTAATGCAGAAAAATAAAAAATAAATGTTAGGGTCACATACTATGGATTATGTGTTATTCTTATTCATTCAACATGTTTCACTGAGCACCTGCTATGTATAGGTGCTATGTCACATTCTGTGAGTACAGCAGTAAACAAAATAGACAAAATATCTACCCTAATGGAGAGTTTATTCTAGTGGATTACTGGAGGAGTAATAGTGGGGGAGAGACAGACCATAAACAGATAAGAAAATATATAAAATATCAGATGATAATACTGGAGGGTAGCGAGTGCTAGGAGAGGAAAAGCTGCCATTTAAAATTTTTTTAAGTTTTTATTTATTTTTAAAAGTATGTTACTATTTACGTATTTATTTATTTATTTATCTATATTTGTATTTTTTAATTGATTTGAGAGAAGCATTGATCACACCAGAGATCAAACCCGCAACGTGGGTATGTGCCCTGACCAGGAATCGAACCAGTGACCTTTCAGTGTATGGGGCAATGCTCCAACAAACTGAACCACACTGGCCAGGGCAAGTCTGCCATTTTATATGGAATATCCATGAGGATATCTAGGGAAAGAGCTTCAAAGCAGAGGGAACAGCAAGTACAAAGGCCCTGAGGCTAGAGTGTACTTGAGGCAATCAAGGAACACCATGGAGGGTCAATGTGCTGCAGCAGAGGGAACCTACGGGATGAGGCAGAGAGGCTACAGGAGTCCGTGTATATGACCCTATAGGGCCAGTGGTTCTCAACCTTCCTAATGCCGCGACCCTTTAATACAGCTCCTCATGTTGTGGTGACCCCCAACCATACAATTATTTTCGTTGCTACTTCATAACTGTAATTTTGCTACTGTTATGAATCGTAATGTAAATATCTGATATGAAGGGTGTATTTTCATTGTTACAAATTGAACGTAATTAAAGCATAATGATTAATCACAAAAACAATATGTAAATATATATGTGTTTTCCGATGGTCTTAGGCGACCCCTGTGAAAGGGTCGTTCGACCCCCAGGTTGGCGACCCACAGGTTGAGAACCGCTGCTATAGGCCATCCTGAGGGCTTTAGGTTTTGTTTGCAATGAGACAAAGAAGCCACTGGAGAAATCTGAGCAGAGGTCTGAATGATCTGACTTACGTTTTAAAAGAACCAACCCTTATATAAGAATATTTATAAAAGTTTGAGATGAAAGGAAGACTTTTAAACATAGACAGATTATCACAACATTCATGAATTGATTCACAAAATATTTTCTGAACACCCACTGTTCCAAGGGGCTGGAATAGCAGGCTTATTTCAAGATTACAAAGATTTATCAACCATACAGAAATATTTTTAAATAACATCGCCTTTTTTTAAAGACAGAAATTGCTCAGAGCAATTAACTGATTTTATCCTTTTTTTCTTTGGAAATTATGGGGATCATTTTTCTCAATTAACATTTAGATACACATTTCATATTCTATATCAAGTCCCATAATTGTGAACTAAGCTGCTGTTTGGGAAATCCTAAAGTTGGCTGCTTATTTGACTTGTCTTAAATATCTCACACACAACACTTCTGTAGCATTAATCACAATCCAACCTTACTGATAGGAGACCCTTGTGGGAAGTCTGTATGTGCTGGCAAGATTATCTGAAAAACTAATAAAATCCTTGTAATCCTTTTCAAGGATGCAGAAAGGAAAATGGCTGCATTTCAAATTCATGGCATTTCAAAGGCATGAATTAAGCTCTAAGCTCTACATTTGAAAAAAATTAACACAAGCTCTCTAATTTATGTTCTAAACTGAGAAAACAAATCATTGCTAAGAAATGAAATCTGCAAAATTCTCAAACACATTTTCTAGTTGATATGCACATATTTAAATCTACACACTACACCAAAATATAAATTGTAAGAATCACTACCCTTGAACTTGGTTGATACAACTTCACTATGAAATATGGAAATGTCTTTTGTTTGGTTAATTTTATTCCTAGACATCCTGCCTTTTAGGTGTGTATAAAACTAATCGTTTTTAGATGATGTTGAGATAATACTTCTGTAAAAATGTATGAGGAAGCTCATTGGTTCTCTTTCTCCTTAACCCTCATGACTTGGGTAAGAAAACTTCTTAGTTCCCCGACATCTTGATTTCTGTGATACTCATGTCAGAGGGCTCTGCACCCTACCCCTACTCCTTGTCATCATCTGTGAACTTCCCACTCACTGTACAGGTTGGCATAGAGCCACTAGGGGTCCTTCTCTCCTTCAAAGCAGCCAACTTGTGTTTTAATCCCATGAGCTCTTCTGTCCAATCCAGCCACCCTGACCCCACCCCTGACCAGAATTCCTTCACCTCTGACCAGTCTCGACTGCCCTTCCTACTCTTCCCTCCCACCCATCATATCTACCCTCTCCCTCCACTGAGAACCCCACCCCTCCCATCTGTCCATTCCATCCTGGCTTCACCTCCTTCCTCTTGTGGGCCACCACTTCCACTTCCTTGCTTTCTAGTCTCCCTTGTCCAACAAAGCTCAGCCCTGGATCAGCCACACCGGTAGCCTTCTCTATGTCTATTGCAGGTCGGATGAGATGCTGGAAAAAAGCCCACAACC
>NW_005871322.1:1531670-1607830 GCF_000147115.1 Myotis lucifugus | reverse complement strand
TCTTGGTTACTAAACTTGGTGGTTCACTTGTCAGACGTTGGCTAACTTGACATTCTGCACATGTGACCTCACTTCCTCCATTTGGCTTCTGTGGCATACCATTCTTTGGTTTTCCTATCTTTCATTCTTTAAAAAAAAATAATTCTTTATTGGAGAAAGTATTACATATGTCCCCCTTTCCTCTCCATTGACTCTCTCCAGCACTCCCCCACCCCCTGCCCCAGGCCCTCACCACCCCATTGTCTGTGTCCATGGGCCTTGTATATATGCATACAAGGTCCTTGGTTGATTACCTCCGGCCCACCCATCTTCCCCGCCTTCCCTCCGAGATTCCGCACTCTGTTCCATGCTTCCACGTCTCTGGATCCACTCCAATCATCAGTTTATTTTGTTACTTAGATTCCATGCATGAGTGTGATCGTGTGATACTTATCTTTCTCTGACTGACTGATTTTACTCAGCATGATACTCTCCAGGTCCCTCCATGCTGTCTCAAAGGGTAAGAGATTCTTCTTTTGTACTGCTGCATAGTATCCCATGGTATAAATGTACCACAGCTTTTTTATCCACTCCTCTACTGATGGGCACTTGGGCTGTTTCCAGGTCTTGGCTATTGTAAATGGTACTGCTATGAACATAGGGGTGCATACATTTTTTCTGATTGGTGTTTCGGGTTTCTTGGGATATACTAGTATTCCCAGAAGTGGGATCACTGGGTCAAATGGCAATTCCATATTTAATATTTTGAGGAAACTCCATATTGTTTTCCACAGTGGCTGCATCAGTCTGCATTCCCACCAGCAGTGCACTAGGATTCCCTTTTCTCCATATCCTTGCCAGCACTTGTCATTTGTTGATTTGTTGATGGCAGCCATTCTGACAGGTGTGAGGTTATACCTCATTGTTGTTTTAATTTTCATCTCTCTGGTGATCAGTGATTTTGAGCATTTTTTCATATGTCTCTTGGCCTTCTGTATGTCCACTTTGGATAAGTGTGTATTTCGGTCCTTTGCCCATTTTTTAATTGGATTGTCTTCCTTTTGTTAAGTTGTATGAGTTCCTTATATATCTTGGATATTAACCCTTTATCAGATGTATCATTGCCAAATATGTTCTCCTATACAGTGAGCTCCCTTTTCGTTTTGTTGTTGGTTCTTTTTCTGTGCAGAAGCTTTTTATTTTGATGTAGTCCCATTTGTTTATTTTCTCCTTAGTTTCCTTTGCCCTAGGACAGTGGTCGGCAAACTCATTAGTCAACAGAGCCAAATATCAATAGTACAACGATTGAAATTTCTTTTGAGAGCCAAATTTTTTAAACTTAAACTATATACATTGTTATTAACTTAATTAGGGTACTCCTAAGCTGGCCTTTGCTAAAAACGTCCTCAATCTGATTGAGGTACTTTCGCTGAGGTCGACCCCTTCCAACTCTCCCATCCACACTCGTCTTGTATACTTGTTTCGTCTATCTCCTTTCGTTCATCCTCTCTATATGTCCAAACCATCTCAACATACCTTTCTCAATCCTCGACACTACATCTTCTTTCACTCCACAACGTTCCCTAAAATTAACTTAATAAACTTTACTTAAAGTTTTAAGTCTTAGTTAAACTATAGGTACGTTGACTAAAACTTGATATCATACTTAATAATGATATTATTTATTGATAACATTAAATTCCTTACAATTTACCTTACAATATCCATAAAATTAAATCATGACAATGACTGACAAACACTAATGTGAACAATGGCCTTGCATCTCCTTGGAAAGTTTGGGAAGTCAGGTTTGTATGTTGTTGCCCGCATGTGGTATTTTGTGGAAGAGCCACACTCAAGGGGCCAAAGAGCCGCATGTGGCTCATGAGCCACAGTTTGCCGACCACGGCCCTAGGAGATGTACCCGTAAACATATTGCTACGAGAGATGTCTGTTTCCTCCTCCTATCTTTCTGACTATTCTCTCACTTTTCCTTTTAGGCCCCTCTTCCTCTACCTGTCCCATAAATGTTGGTATTTCCCAAGGGAGTTTGGTCTTCTCTTTGGCCCTCTCTATTGAAGGAATCCATCCATTCCCATGGCTTCAATTATGATGTATATGTTGATAACATGATAACTTAAGAGTTTCTTCAGATCAGTTCTCTCAAGGATGACAAGTTCTCAGGCTCTGTCTTTTTGGGTTGAATTAGGTTCAGAGTAATAGTTCCCCTAGTTACTTCTTTGGCCATGAATGAATTATTCCCATATATTAAGGCATTTTCCCAAGATAAGCTCCAAATCACCTACTAGACATCTCACCTGGATGTCTCCCACTCACCTCAAACTCATCTTCTCCTCTTCCTGCCTAAACCTGCTTCTTTACTATTCCGCATTCAGAGGAAAACACCACCATCCACCCACCTAGCTTTCTAAGGCAGACATCTGGGCATCATCCTTGACTCACCACTCCCCCACACCTTCAACTCATCACTCACAAAGTCCTTTGAATATTTACCTCCTTATACATCTCAGATCCACCCCCTCTTTCACATCTTCATGGTAATGATGCTGGATCACTTTTGACCTACATCCCAGACTCATCTTCTGACCTTTCTCCACACAGGCCCTAGACTGCTGATACCGGCTTCCCTCTGGCAACCAGGACCCAGGCTTCCCTTGCAGCCCTAGCTTCATCTGGAAGGTCGTCCGGAAGGACATCTGGTCTATTTAGCATATTACACTTTTATTATTATAGATTATATTCCTCAGTCTGGTATATTAACCAGGCTCTTTGGGACCCGGCCCTGGTTAATCATTCCAACCCCATGTCTGAGATTCAGCATTCTGGTTAATCCCCTAATTAGAAGACCTATGGAACTTTACTGAGACCTTTTCCCCCTCTAACAAAGTTTGAAACTCTAGCTTTTAAGCAGCTAGAATTCTATTCTCTTAATGTTCTCTGCTCTAAATCACCTCTAAAAAATGACAAATATATATATTTTGGTTAATCCTCACCCGAGGTCATTTTCCAATGATTTTAGAGAGAGTGGAAGGGAAGGGGAGCGACACAGAGAGAGAAGCATCGATGTGAGAGAGACACATCAATTGGTTGCCTCCCGTATGCACCCAACCAGAGCTGGGGATCAAACCTGCAATTGAGCTACATACCCTTGACCAGAATCAAACCCACAACCCTTCAGTAGGCCGATGCTCTATTCACTGAGCCAAACTGGCTAGGGCCAAAACAAATATATTGAGCATATACCTGACCAAAGTCATACCTGACCAAAGTCAACTAACAAAAGAATGGTGGTTTGAACTCAGATTACCAAGGGCATTACCTCCTGCCTGTTTATTCACAGTCAAAGCAATTTCTGATAATGCAAGATAAAAAATGTGGAACCGGATTAATATTTAAGTGCTTGATATTTATGTTTTACATAAGGCATCTCATTTATCCATTACAACATTTTCAAGTAAGCAAACTGCAGATCTGAGAAGGTTGTGCAAGGCCACACAGCTAGTAAATAGATTTGAATCCCCCCACCTCAACCTTATTAGCTGTTTCCTAACACCAATAAATTTCATTTTACAACTGACGAAGCAGGTCCAGCCCAGGATCACATATCAAATCAGAGGCAAAGTTAGAATTAGAATCCAGGTTTCCTGACTCTAGTTGGCTGAGCAGATGCTAGTTTAAGAAGATTGGTGGAACCCAACTTTCCCCCTATTTGTAACAAATTTCTGAAAACTAGTACTACTCCTGAAGGGCTAAACCGACCTCTAGAGTTTCAGCTATGGCTCTAAAACCTCTGCTGATACTGTGCTAATGCCTGCCTGTGGCGTAGTCCTCCCCTTACCCACTTTTCCAACAGCCTCTACTCTCACTGCATCCACAGAATCAGGCTTCAAGACAAATCCCATTTCCCCCCTGCCTCCTTCCAGTTTTCTATCTTCAGTAATGAGGTCCCATCTATTCGTCCAGCTCCAATGGCTTTCCCTCATGGTTGACCCAGGATCAAAGTCCCCTCTGCCATGCCTCTTAGAGGTCATTAGTTCTTTCCTAAATGCCATCCATTTTACTCTCTCCCTCATGCTAGCCTTCTTTCCCTGGATGTCATCAACTCAAGGATGACAGAGTTACCTTTGCTCAGGCTCTGTCTTTTTGGTTTAAATCAGGTTCAGTGTAATAGTCCCCCTGGTTACTTCTTTGGCCAAAAATTACTCCCATATATTAAGGCATTCTCCCAAGAATGCTTTAGCTGAAATACACCCAAAATGCCTGGGTAAGGTGACAGATGAAGCATGTGTGGGATTAATTGGACTATTTAGCCAACACCAGGGCCCTGAATGGGGAAAGATTCAGAAAAGATGCTACTTGGCAAGGTGGGACATCACCACTAAGGCCCCATGAAGCTGAACAGAAGGTTGAAAGATGGGCAGGAATCTCAGACCGTCTTTACTTCCGGGTCAGAAGATCTTTCCCAGAAAGAGAGTGGGGTGTAGGGCATTTAAGCACAGAAAGGAGAAGGGCCATCAGCCAGGAAAAAAAGGAACAAGAACTGATGACATTTAGGAGAGAATTCATAGGACTTCCAAGGAAAAGGCATGAATCTGTCACTCCCTAGCGTCAAAGGACTGGAGAAGGGCCCTCCAGCATTCAGGCAAAATTCCAATCCACTGTAAGAATGACATAAACATTTCTTCAAACACGTGGCATCCCTCTAGTTGAACACTTGCAGTACTGGGGAACACCCAAGCTGAGGAAATCAAGTTTATGAAGGCATGAGTGACACTCAATTAAAGTTCAATTCATTTGCAATTCAACAAATATCTATTGAGTGCCTACCATGTGCCAGGTACTGTACTCTAAGTATGAAAATATAGACAGGGGCCCTGCTCTGTGGGTCTTATGATCTAATGTGGAAGATAGATAGATAAGCACGCAAGTAGAACAGGGGAAGGAGAGGGCGCTGCTCAAACATAAGGTGGGGTACCGGACACGAAGGCAGGCATCTAGGCTGGGGCTTGAAGAGTCTAAGGAGTTAGCTAAGTGCAGGGTGGAGGGGCCCACGGGAGTAACAGAAAACGGGTTCTTAAGGCTTCTCTGCTTCCCAAGAAGTTCAGTGTTGCAATAAGGTGGAGTCCTGGCTGCCACCAGAGTGTAAGGCCATATTTCTCCGGAACCCCCCTGATCTTGGAGGCTAGTTCTTGGAGGGGAGACCTGGGAATACCCGATGCCAAAGGTTTTAAAAAAAAGGAAAGAAAGCGGAGTCCAGATCTTGAAGGGTTTTTCAAATGATGTGGAGGAGTGTGGGTTTCATGCCTGAGATAATGGGAAGCCTGTGAAGGATTCTAAGCAGGAGAAGCGCCCTCTGGCTACGCTAAGGGAGGCGCTGCGGTATCTGGCGTGAAGGAGGCCAGAACCTGGGCAGAGGGGATGGGAAGGCTTTCATGGCCCCAAACGTTATGATAAAAAATAAATAAATAAATAACATACTCTCCTATGACAAGATAGAGACCAAAAAAAAGTAAAGGGATAAAGTTCAGAATGTGGTGGGAAGGTCTCCGTCCCCTCTCACCTTTGTTGGGCAAACCAAAGCTGCTCGCCCTGGAATTGCCCCATCACCGCGGAGTGTGGGCGGGGGGGGACGGCTCCACGCCTTCTTCTCGGATAGTAAAACTAAGACCACGAATTCCGGGGTGGGGACCAAGGAGAAAAAAGAATCCAAACGGCCTCCCAAGAGGCTCCCGAAGTCACGCACAATCCTTCGAGGTTTCCCCTTTCTCCCTCAGCCATCTGCAACCAGCCGCCTTTGCTATGGAAACAGTCCTCCCGCCCTCCTCAGAGCCTCCGTTTCTTCAATGCATCCTGGAAAATGCAGTCCATCTCTGGCCACCTTCCCGCGGCAGGAGCTCACTCCGGGTCCATGAAGGACTACAAGTTCCAGAAGGCAGTGCGAAAACGCAGGCGGTCTCTGGGGGATGTGGTCTTGACAGAGAGACCTAGGAACCCTCGGGCGGAGCCGAAGGGTGAGGGGAAGGCGCCCCCCCCAATGGGCGGCCTCCTAGGCGGGGCCCGGGTCGCCATTGGCTATGGCGGCGCACAGGAGGCGGGGCCATCGGAATGAGGCGCGGAGCTGTTCTCCGCTCCAGGTGCTGAGTCCGAGGGAGGCTCGGAACGCGGGAGCCGCGGGAGCTGCGGCCGCCTCCGCCGCCGCCGCCGCCGCGAGAACTACCTTCGGGAAGCCGCAAGGAGCCCCGAGGAGCTGGGTGCACTGCCTGGCGTTGACCGCTCTCCTGCCTCTCTGAGGTCGGTGCTGCTGAATTCGCGTTTGTTTTATTGGAGAGGGAGTGGGGGGGCCTGGGGAGTTGATGGGACCTGTCCTCGCCGCCCTCCACACCATCTGTCCCAGGGAGCTGCTGACTCCTGGCCGGCCTCCCTCTAGCCCGGCGCCTGAGGTCGGAGCGGCTTGGGTTAGTTTTTGTTTTATGGTGGAGGGGGCTCTTGAGTGTGAGGGGCAAGCTGAGGGGCCACTCCCCCGCCCCGTCTCTCCTGGGGGCGTCCAGAGCTGGGAGCCTCCCTCCCCGGTGTCTGAAGTCGCGCTGCTTGGATCATTGAGGACGGGAGGGATGGAGGTCCGGAGGCAGGGACCCTTCCCCACAGGACCTCGGCTGCTTGAGGCTGCAAAGGGGGTCTGGCTGTGATGGAGGAGACCACAGGATTCCTTCTGCCCAGACCCTCCCGGGTTATTCCGGAAGGGCTGTTGGGGATCAGGATGACCCTTCCCCGTGCCCACCCTTTCCCCGAAGCCCGGGGTTTTGTGAAGAGGGGATAGATGGAGACAGGGGACCCCCCCCCTCTTACTGGACCCGCCTATGTTATTGAGGGAGAGGGGATTGGGGGGTAAGAGGCAAAGGCGGGGGACTTCCCCGCACCTGCTTGGGTCGCGGGAACAGGAAAGCACCGACGGATTCTCGGGGTCCTCCGCGCTCGCCCGGCGCCGAAGGTCCGAGTGGCCCTGGGGGCGAGGTGTGCGGTGGGGGACAGTAAGAGGGATCGAGGGAGCCCTCCCGACCGCTCCCTCCCAGGTCTGATCTCCGAGGCCCTCTCTACCTGGATCCAGGCCAGGGACACCAAGTCGAAACCACCCTCCTACCCCGCCCCACCCCGCCCCGGGGGCCCGCGCTCCTGCACCCGGAGGGGAGCTAGACCCGGGCGGACGGGTGCGGGGCGGGACAGGGCGGTCCCTTCTCAGGCACCCTGGAGCTCCGGGCAGACACCCCCCGAGTCCGCAGACCCCAGGGGCTGCTCCCCTCGGCGCAGGGTGCGCCCCAAATCAGGCGCGGAGACCTACACCCCCGGCACGCGGCGGGCGCTCCGGGCACGGGGCTTCGCTCTCCGCCCTGGCATCCGCGGGAGGACAAAGCGGCGGTCGCCGCACTGGCGGGCCTGCGCCAAGGGCTGAGCGGGGGGCGCGGCCAGGAGAGGGGGGGCTTCGGGCGCGGCGCGGGGAGCTTCCGCGGAAACGTGCCAGATGCCGGGCGGGAGACAAAGCGCGCTCGCTCCTCACAGGCCCGCGCGAGCGGAGATGGAAAATCCCAGGAGAGGAGGCGGCTGAGCCCGGGCAGGGCACTATGCCCCGCACTCTTCTCCTCCGCACCCCGCGCCCCCCTCCACACTCAACGCCCCCCACACACACCCGCTGCCAGCCCAGCACCCAGATGCCATGTGTGCGATGGTAACCAGGGTCCCTTCTGGGGGCGTTCAAGACCTGGGACCACAAGGATGTGGACAGTTGGGGGACTCCATCTCCCGGGGAAGGGCCCACGGTTCAGCAGTCCTGAGTGGGCCAGGGTCCAGAGGGACATCCTGAGTGGACCCCACCCCCACCCCAACACGTGCCATCAGCCATGATAAGTCAAATTTGGTTCCCGGGTTTGAGTGTGTTTCTGTGTGTCACAGTGTGTTTGCATGGGTAATGGTGTTTGCATGGATCAATGTGTGTGTGAATGTGCATAACTGGGTAGAATGCACAAGTGAGTGCTCCAGTGTTCGCTGGGTGTCATGGTGAGCTTGGGCATCTGGCTGGGTGTGTGTGAGAAGAGCCACTTACTGGTGGCCTTGGATGTTGAGGATGGGGATGGGTGCAGGGTAGTCTCCGCTTCCACTCTCAAGCCACAGTAATGAACGAGGGTCCAAGTGGATGTCTCAGGGTGGAGGTAGCTTCAGGCCACCTTGGGCCTGGCCTGCATGCCTGGGTGTGACCCAGAATGTGGGCTCTTTGTGGGGGGCGGTCTCAGGTCTGAACCTAACACCCTCCCCAGAGTCTTGCCCTTTCCATCCCTCAGAATATTCAGGCTGAGGAGAATTCTGCACCCGTCACCAGCATAGGCTGCCAAATGGGGCTTGGGGGTGTGAATCAACAGAGTCCCTTATAAGGGGGTGCAAGATTGTGCAGCAAGGCAACTTTTGTCACTTTGGTCTCTGTGTCTGGAAGGACCATGGGCTGGGGTTGCTGGTCAGTGACAGGTGGCCTCTCAGTAACACCGGGTACACTTGCAGAGAGGGCACTGGTGTGACACCGAGGTACCGCTGTGGGAAGACACCCTCAGAGGATGAGAACAGCCCTCCAAGACCTGCCACTCCCAGCAAGTGACCTCAGCCTCATAGTACTTTCATGACAAAGATGCTATGCTTTGATATAATCCCTGCCTGAGACCACCTTTCCCAGTGGAACCACAAGAAGAGCAGACAGTGGAGCCACCACCCAGCCCGGCCACGTCCAGTCTCAAGTATCCATTGCCAGTATCCACAGCGACCTCTGCTGGGAAGAAGCTAAACCATGGTGTGGAGGTTCAGGGTGGGTGTGAGCATTGTTAGGTGAAAACCATAAACCCTTCTCTGTGGGGACTCCCTGTCTGCCTTTGGAGTCCTGAGCTGATGTGCTTGTCTGCAGTTTCTTCAAGCTAATTCTAGCAGTGGGACTGCCGCTGTCCTTACCCACAGGGAAATATTTAAAGAGGGCCTAAATAAAGGCCTTTATGTTTTCATCCCGTTGGGGCTGGGCATCAAATCCATCTATGAGGAAAATGCATAGAAAACATTTATCAAAATCAGAGAGGTTTAAGCATCTTTCCTGTTTCTTCCTCTCACTCTATGATTTCTTTCTCCTTTTTTCCCTATTTCACTTTGATGCTTTTCTCTTCCTGTTATTGAATAACATATAACATATAGGTCAATAACATATTTTTCAAACATAAGCCTTCTTTTCCTGGTTGGCAATGTGGCCCATAAAATGCAGGTATCAGGAGACTATAAAGAGCTGGCAAACACTGGCTCTTCCAGGCTAATGATGGGAGTGTGGGAGATGGATGAGATGGATGAGATGGATGAGTCTCAAATGCCCACCTGGTGACAGTGTCCCTTCTCCGGGAGTTGCTGTAAAGGGATTTCATGCAGCCACAAACTCTTTTAAGCTCCTCAAAGGAAAGGAGGTATTTAAATACCTGGTATTGTTCTTACTTTGGCATCCATGTGATTTGCATTGAACTATGTGACTCAGTATCATAAAGTAAAAATAGGACTTAATATCTTCCTTGCCTGTTCAGAAGGTGACTATATATTGTGTTCTGCATTGGAGAGTGAAAAACTAAATTATTTCATAAATTGAACCACCTGCTTATTCTGATTAGAGAATGACGCTCAACATCACCTACAGGCAATACCATTATTTTATGTTCCTTTTAATTCAGACCTGAATCTCCTTGTCTTGTAAAACCTTTCTTCGTGCTCACACATTATTACTTTCACTTGAAGTTAATCGAGAATCTTTAATCCTTGTGCTGAAGCCAAACAAATGAAATATCATCAGATACAGGAAGATGTGGGTGGTGTTTCTGTTCTTCTTGGGGGAAAAAAAAATCCTTGGAGTTCATAAGAGAGAAGGAAAGGGCCTGAAGATTCAGTAAATCTATGAGTAGACTTCATGGGTTTCTGAGGCCGGGTCCCTCAGAATATTCCAGGAGGCACGAATGTGATGCTTCCCTGAGGTTAGTTGAAGAATGCAAGTGGCATGCGTGTTGGGAGACTGCAGCCCTGGTGAATCCTAAACCCTCCCATTAACACAACCTTTCTTAGGAAAATCCCCCCCAGCAGTTTGCACCCTCAGGCAGCCAGCAATGGCTAAGGAGTGGAGCTGTCCAAGGTTCTACAGCACTGGCCTCAGCCCCATTAGTGAGAAGGGAGGATTTTAGGGCGTGAGGCAAGCTCTGAGGACCACAGCCAGCCTTTGTGAGGATTTTCCCAAAGCTCATCACATAATGGAATAAGAGGAAACAGAGCTGTAGAGGCTTTCAGCGCATCACTTCGAACGAACCCTTTGGCGATCCCTATTTAAAGAATTATGAGCTAATAATAAGGAGAAACGTTTCTGAGTCAGGCTCTTCACATGTAAGAACGTATTTCATCCTCACAGCCTCATGAGATAGGTGGTGGTGTTATTCCCACCTCCAAGATGAGGAAATGAAGCTTTGAGAGGAAAGGGGCTTGCCCACTATCACACAGACCAGAAGGGACGGAGTTTAGGTTCCAATCTGGATCTCTTGAATTCCGGAGCCTCCTTCTTGCCGCTGTTTTTTGTCCTACCACTATTTTAGAAGTGAAATTGAAGTGTTGGGCCATTCTATGTGAGATTCTAACCAAATTTTAGAGGAATGGGATTTGGGGCCCACTAAAATTCAGACAGAAACCACAAAAAGTCCTTTTAATTTCATCAAGGATTGTTACCACACACTTTACATATTATCCTGACAAAAAGTTTGTTACCTGAAGTTGATTACCAAAGAAGAGGAAAGCATAATGACCCGCATGGCCAGTAGCCCAGGGTTTTCTTTCCAGAGTGGAAAAATTTCACAGGGAGCCAAGCCTGGATGGCAACACTACGTGTTTTAATAATCTGCAAGAATGGGGGAGGGGGGAAGCCATGAGGAGGCTGTTATTATTTTCCAGAGTACGTTTAGAGCCAAAAGTAAGGCTTGTCTTTATTTGCTGGCATCCTGTCCAATTCTGAGAACACGTGGATATTGTTAAGAGGCTTTTTCCACCTATTCCACTCTCCGATTTTCACAGCAAAGCCTCTAACACCGAAATAAAAGTTTTCACGGCTGTTAACCTCAACAAATCTCAGGGAAGCATCACATTCCTGCCTCCATGTAATCAGAATCAGAGTTCTGCCGTCATATGTGGCTGCAGGACAGGTTTGGGGCTTGATGGGCTTCAGGCCACATGTCCTTCAGTCTTCCCAAGGTGGCAGTGCCAGCTACACCAATCTTGCCACACACACCAGGGGCCTGTGCCTGAGAATTCCCCATTCAGTAGCTGTAGGTTTGGGTATCTAAAGAAAATAGAAACAGACTCATGCTGTTCCTCCTCTCCCTGAACCTCACTCTGCACAACACGCAGATAGGGGGCCTGGCCTTTTAAGAAAATGCTTGGCATCAAGCTGGGTCTCCAATCCTCCTGGAGTCATTCCTTCTCCTTCTAGGTTGGGGATTTGCAGGGTTCTGACACATGGAGTAAAGGCTGCTATTGCTTTTCCCGAGGGCACTTGGAGGCCAGAGACCTGGCTCCCCATCTGGGTCTGCTCTGACTCATATGACCGCAGACAGATTTGATTGTTTTCTTATTTAGAGTCATTAATTAACTCTCCTCAGCATCAGAACAGCATGTAATAAGAGCGAGGCCATTTGTGGGGGGTCTCTCGGCAGCTGTGCCTACAGCTGAGCACTATGGTCTTTGCTAACAGGATCAGGAAATGATTTTTAATCCTGGCTATAACCCTTCCGAAAGCTTGGATTGTCAAGATTTTAGGCCAGTATGAGAAAGGAAATGAAAGTGTAATTAATTGCTAAGGCTGCTATAGTTATTCTGGCAAAAACCGGGACGCCTAGGGGTCCCTCAAAGAAGAACTGGATTTTCATTTCTTCTTGTGCCTGCAATGTCTCAGGCACAGAGCTGGGCACAGGGAACACAACCCAACTTAGGATAAGCCCTGCCATGTAGAAATCTTGAGTGGAAAGTGCAAACAGATGCCAAAACCCTGAAAAGGGTGTGTGCAGTTAGCAGAAAGAGTTTTTTAGAAATGAAAAGAACCTTAATAATCACAAACCATCAACTCTTCTTTAACATAAGGAAAGAGGCTGAGGGAAGCTGAGGGTTGCCACTGGCCAGAGTCCCAGATGATGGGAAAGAAGGGGATCAGAACCCAGATGTTACAACTCCTAAAGCTTATTCTTTCCACTGTCCTAACCTGCTGCTCTGTTCATTAAATGACCCACAGGGCATCTTTCCATTAACATAGACTTATTTGACCCAATCATAATTTGCGACTCAAATTTAAAGCTGAAATAGAAACAAAAAATTGATGAACTAGGACAAGGAGAATGTCCATTTATATATCCACATTGTCCAATATAATAGCCACATGTGCCTATTGAACACCTACAATGTGGCTAGTCTGAATTGAAATGTGCTGTAAGTATAAAATATACACCAGATTTTGAAAAACCAATATAAAAAAGAATATATAATAGCTCATTAGTATGTTAATATTTTTATATATCGGGTCAAAATAAAATTATTATTAAACTTCATTTCACTTCTTACTTGTTTAAGTATCTACTAGAAAATTTGTAATTACATAGCTTGCATTTATAACTCACATTATATTTCTGTTGGACAGGGCTATTCTAGAGTGTTTTCCTTTAGGAGAAAATTTTCTTTAGAAACTGAGGCATTTAGCAAAGTAGGTTCTGTAATCAGTCAGTCTGAGATGAATCCTGCATTTGGGCTGTGTGACCTTGGGCAAGTTGACAAATCTCTCTGCGCTTCTGTTTCCTCACCTGTACATGTACAATGAGGATGATAACAGAACCTACTTCCTCGGTTATGAATTAAATCACTTGACTGGTACAGAGTGGGTGCTCAGTTAACTTTAGCTGTTGTTATTATCAAATGGAGCTTATAGAATTTTACAAGATAGGGCAACAGGAAAGGGAACAAGCAGACAATTTTCAGCGAAATTAAGCAAAAGATTTACTGCTAGTTAACACATGTTGAAAACACTTGCTAAGCTTTGTTGTGGTCCTGATTTTCTAGCAGATAAATATACTGAGGAAAGATTTCAAGCGTTTACATACAATAAGTAAATTAGCTAACTGCATTATGCTAACAGGTCTTAACCTCTGCTAATGAGTTGAGGGAGAGGATGTCTAGAGGGTGATTGTAACAGATGACCCAAGAGATCTGAGTCTTTTGGACTCCAGGATTCCTTAAGGAAATGTAAGCCTTGTGCTTTAGGAGAAAGATTCTGGACCGGAGTCATACGTATGTGAGGTCAAAGCCACTCTTCTACCGACTGGCCTTGACCACGACATGGAGTCTCAGTTTCCTCTTCTGCAAAATGGAGATAGTACCACCTCTCTGGAAGGTTGTGGTGAGGAGTAAATTAGAAAATGCAAATAAAACACCTAGTATATAACAGGCACTAAAAAAAAATAATAGCTTTGACTAAATGGGATTTTAGGTGTTAATAGAGAATGTTCTATCCAGAGTCTTCATGGACTTTTTTTTTACAATCCCACTCTTCATTCCCCATCTTTGCTTGGTCCCTGAGGAGGTTGGAAGGATAGTTTCATTTGATTAAGTGTATCTACACCAAAATGTAGGGTCTCAGTAACTTTGGGCACACTACACAACTTGTCATGTTCTTCTCTCTGTCCCATTAACACACATGAGGTTCTTTTACTTGGATGACGAGGCAAACAGCAAAATGGGCACTGTTCTCCATCATGTTTATCATGAAATTCTGACATTATGAATTTGGTGTACAGAGCACTTTACATGCAGCTTTGCTTTAAAAATAAAGGGACATAAATCTGGGAATCATAGCCCCAGTAGAACCAGGGTTCCCTGCCTCCTAGCGCAGGCCATGGGTCCATTCACTGCACAGCTCTGAGAGAGCACATTGTTGCTGTCCTTGACCATCTCTTCCTCTCCTGAAAGTTTGCCTCCTGGACCAAAGAAATATATGTCAAGCTCAGTGAAGACTTATGTTAATTGAGCATGTTGGACTCTAGAGAAAACACTCAGACTAGTCTCACAGGATGTATGGGGCTCCCTGGAAGTGTTCTGGCAGGAGAGCAATATGGTCAGATTCTTGCATCTAAGTGTGTTGGGTGGATTTAGGTGGGGAAGAGCCTGGAGGTAGGCTTACCCTGATTCTTGGAGAGGCCCCTGACTTCTGGGCACCTAAGTACCAGTACTAAGTTCCTTTGGGTTAGAGTCTGGTCTTGAAATGCACTTTCCCCCACGTTTCCCTCAACAAATACTGAATGGTGGGTAGCTGGCGTGGGATCATTCTGAGAAACCTTGCTTTCGAGGAGCCCGGGGACTGGCTGTGGAAAGAAGTGCCTTGTGTTGAGTGTAGCAAGGAACAAGGGCTGACGTAACCGCTGGAAGCCTGATTAGGGTGGGTTGGCTACGGCAGTGGGAAAGCTGTGGGTCCCAAGCAGACAGACCTGAGTCTGCATCTCAGTTTTCTCACTAAATGTGTGATGTTGGCCAAATGTTTGACACTTTCTGGGTCTCATTTTCCTCATCTGGGATGATAACATCTATTTTTCCTGGGCTACGGCTGTTACCTGGGATAATACTAATCTTTCTTTATCTAGTGCTTACAGTGCGTCAGGCACTGTGCTCAGAACTCTATATGCATAAAAGAGCTACCCTTATTATCCCTACCTTATAGCTGAGGAAAGCAGTGCTCCGGGCCTTTAAGTCACTGGCCCAAGGTGACATAAGCAGCAAGAAGTGGGACCAGGACCCCAACCTAGGCAACCTGATTTCCGAGCCTGCTCTTCACCACTGTGATCGCTGCCTCCCTGGTTCCCGTCAGCAGGAAACCAGTCAGCATTGTTTTGAAGACGAGTGAAGTGATTTGTGGGTCAGCTTGCATAGAGGTCTTCTGCTTGATCTTCAAGGATGGGTACACTTTGGAGAGGCTCTGAGGGGTAACGCGGGTGGGGAAGGAAGACAGGGAAAAGCTGTGACCAAATGAACAGGGTTGAGAATGCCAATGGCGTCTTCTGGGGGCCCTGAGATGGAAAAGAGGGTTTCAGTAGGAAATAGATGTTTGGAAATAAGGATTTGGAAAGCCTTGGATGTCAGGCTAATAAGTGTTAGAGAACCAAAAAAGTTCATAGGCAGAAGAAGGGATGTGAAATTAGAAACCACCAATTGAAGGTATCGCACTACATCTGGGCATTCTGTTGCAGTGTGGAGCATGCTCACCGAGTATGCGCAAAGCTCGATCTTGTGGAGGGCATGGCCACACAGCATCAAAATCCAGTGTTCCTACCAGCGCTCTGCACTATTCAAGGAATGTGCATGGCCTTTTCTCCCATTTGGTCTTACAAGGGTCCTAGGCACTAGAAGGGCGGGAGGTCTGCTCTAAGGATTGCTGCCTGGGTCAGGTGGCAGGCAGCATGGGCTGCTGGGAAGCAGAGATGCCAAGCACAGCTATCGTGCCCAAATCTAGGCAGTTTAGGATGGCTCTTTCTGAGAGGGAGGAGCCATAAGCCTTGCCCCCCTAGGCTGAGGCCATTTTTCTGTGTTCCAGGAGGCAGGCTGTGTTATGCTTTGGTCCACGGTTCCCCAGTGACATGAGTAGCTGCCTCCTGGGATGGCTGCTGTGAGGGCCTGAGTCAGGGTCACTGCAAATCCCACAGACCTTTCTGGATGCAGAACCTGTCAGTCAGGGCTCCTTCCCATGCAGAGATCTTGTTTGACAAAAGATGTTTCTGGACTTTCCATTTTGAATGCATTCAGCTTATTTCTCTGCACAGTGCAGGGACTGGAAACCAAATCCCCTTCTCCTCAGGCTGGTTAGAGGGAAAATCTATCTTTTCTAATGGCTGCAGTTGCTGCTGCCCACTAGATTTCTCTCCATGGCTACACTTCTAACAACAATGGAAAACAAAGGCAGGAAGGAGAGGACCACAGATGCAGTAGCTCTTCCAAGAGGCACCTGCCGTTCTGTGAAGGATGTGAGGCAGAGGGGAAGTAACGTTCACAGATATGAGAGTGTCCTTTGATAAGTAGAGAGGGATTTTGATGTATAAGATGATAGAAGATGAAAGGGATCATGGTGCCATACTGTTTTCTCTGGAAAGCCATGCTTGGGTTCCAGATGTCCTCCACAGTTCTAGAAGGATAAATACACGGGTTGGCAAGGCCACACGGATTTTGACAAGTTGTCCAGTGATAAGTCCCTAGTGATTATAAACATATCACTAATGAGAAATGACAAACACTTGGTAATGGAATGCTAAGGGCTCATCTGGCCATTGACCCAAGTAATGATTAATGTGTGACAGCATACACTGAACACAACAGGGGGGAATGATGACTTCTGAAGAATAAAATCAAATTGAGAGATTGGAATAGTAATAATAAAGGCACAGATGCTTAGAATGACTGGCATCAGAAGTTAGAGCCATAGTTACTTCAGAGCAGCTTCACCAGCCAGGCCACTTTTACCTGATCATTGTGACCCCAAGGAATGTTAATTTTTAGAGATTCCTATGATCAGCCCCCAGCATAGGCCCTGGCACACAGTAAGTGCTCAGCAAGTGTTCAAAGCTTGCTCATGCACCTGGCATCTACCTGTGTTAAGCCCTGGGCCAAGCTCTGGAGAGCTGTAGGTAAATGAGACACAGTCCCTGCCCTTAGGCAGTCTATCAATTCTAAAATAGAACAAAGAATGCAGTGTAGGAATGCGCAAATGAACACGGCCACCGCATGATGTTCCCTTTAGGTGTTTCCTCACACCTATGGAACAATGCAGCCCAGCAGTTGAGCCAAATTCGGATCTAATAAATTCTGCCAACCTTGTCTCACGTCAAGCCTGAGCAGGTCCAACTGTGGATCTGAAGTAGCAGCATGAAAGGCATAGGAGGCAGAGGCTGGTGTATTTCAGAAACTTATTGGGCACATTCAGTGAAAATATTCTTCTTTGCACACTTCATTGGAAAGACCCACACTTGAGACCCTTTGCCATGGCACCTTGAAGCAGCCATGCTCTCCCTAGGCACGGTCTCCACAGGCACAAGTATGCTGAGCAAAGTACAGTTTTTAGGTTGTTAACCTACAAAAGAACATAATTTAAAAATATTTGATTATAAAAGGATTGCATGTTTATTGGGACCACGCCGCTGTAACCTATGAATAGTAAGTGGAGAGGTGTGAATTCATTAACATTTATTTAACAAAATTTGTGTATGCCAACTGTACACTTTACAAAGAACAACATAAAGTCCCTGCCCTTATGTACTCACTCCTGTGAGGAGGACAAACACAAATAGATAATTCCAGTGCAGTGAGGTAAATGGTATAATGGGGGATGGGCAGACAGCACTGGAAGCACAGAAGAGGACTAACTGTTGAGGGAATACACACACACACACACACACACACACACACACTCACTCACATGTGTTGGGTCTAGATGTTAACAACTGAGTCAGAATGTTCACACTAAACACACATAGAAGGAGAAGAGAAAACCCTTATACATTACATGGGTTGGAATATTTTGAGGCGCTGTAGGGAGCTGGGATTGGCCTGTTGAGTGACTTTGGATGACATCATCTGCATTTCTGGAACCCAGTTTCCTCATCTGGCAACATGGAGATGAGAGCAATGACCTGATCTCCAGTGGCCGGGCCTGTCCCAAGGCCTTTGTGGAACCTGCTTGTGGACCCTGGTGAGGCTACTTCTTGATTCTGGTTAAAATGTTCCTAGGCATCCAGAGGATCAGCGGAGATGCTGATCCCAGAGCTCTTGGTGTTGGTGAGGTATCCGTCTTTGGTGTCCAGTGGAAATGGTCTAGCTCCCCTGAGTTGCTATTTGGCTTCACTACCCTCCCCAGGGGTGAGGCTGCCCCCTCAGAGCCCTATCTGTGCATGCACCATCCTGGCCCCTTCTCACCAGCAGGTCCCTAAGGTCACTCTTCAGAAAGTCTTGGCCCTGTCAGGCGGAGGATCACTGGTGGCAGGCCAGCCCCCCACCCCCCCACACACACACCTCTCATGCCCCCTAGAAGATGAAGACCTGTGGTAATCATTTTGCAGTATATATGTGTATCAAATCATTGTATACCTTAAACTTATACGTTATATGTCAATAATATCTCCATAACTGGAGAGCATTATGCCAAGCAAAATAAGCCAGCCAGAGAAAGATAAATATCACATGATCTCACTCATAGGTGGGATATAATGGTCAACATAATCTGATGAACAAAAACGGATCCAGAGACAAGGTGGCACTGAGCAGACCGTCCAACCTCGGGGAGAAGGCAGGGGAGCGGGGGTTAGAGGTCAACCAAAAGACTTGTATGAATGCATATTAGCATGACCAATGGGCACAGACACTGGAGCGGTGGGGGCTTGCCCTCGGGGGTGGGAGTGGCCAGGGGGGTTAATCGGGAAAAAAAGGAGACATGTAATACTTTAAACAATTAAAAAAAAAAGAAAGAAATATTTAAAAAAATAACATCTCCATAAAGCTGGGAGCAGGGGAAGAAAAGAAAAGCCCTACCCAGCCTGTATCTCTCTCTAGAGACCTTCTTGGGCCCTGGACACCTGTCCTTCCCAGCCAGCCCAGCCTGGCCTGTCTGTCCCAGACCCAGCTCTCCCCCGTCTGTGGGTGTGGCAGTGCCCTGCCAAGAACCCGCACCTCCGTGTTAGAGGATACAGAGGAGCAGCTAGCTTGCATAAATGGAAAAAATGCCAGAGGGTTTAGATCTAAACAAGTCATTTAAAGCTTTTAATTGCCCCAGAGAGAGAGAGTTTTAATATACAATACATTAGAGCAACACCTGGTTAAGAGAGTAGACAAATGGAGGCACTAAAAGAGCCCTCGCTGAAATTCCATTTAGAAGTCTTAAAAAGCATATTTTAAAGTAATTCATGTGCCCAGAAGTTTCACGCCTGAGACCGACAGTCCCTGAACCACTATCTAGGCCAGAGTCACAACCCCACCATCTCCAGTCACCCCACCTCCCACCCCGCCCTTACTCTGGTCCCTCAGCCCTGGGACCCTCTCTCTGCAAAGAGCTCATCCCTGCCAGCTGGGACCAGTCTGCTCAGACTGCTTTTCTCAACCAGGGGCCAGCAGGCACCTCTTCCTGCGGCTTCCATAGGCGTGGTGATGACACTTTCTGCCTTGCCCCGTCACCAACACCAAACACCCCCCTCCCCTCTCTGGTTAGGGCCTGGCTGGTCCCTTCAATCTCACAGGAAGCACCAGGGCACCTCCTGGGAGTGGCCCTCAGCTCTCCTGCTCCAGCTGTGTAGGACTCTCTTCCCAGTGAGCAAACAAAGAAAAATAAACATAGGGCCTTTAAAACCATTCTGCAGAGAATGTCGCCTCCACCAAAGGAGATGAGAGGGACCTGGCCCGAGATAAGCAGAGCTGCTTAGAAAGCGAACTCAGAGACAAATTAAAACATTTGTTGGAGGCGACAGAATGCAGATCAGTGGAGTGAGAAGCAAGATGTCTCCCTTCCAAATCACTGCAGAAGATAAAACAAATCATCAGCGATGGCTCAAAAGTCAGAAAAGAAAGGAAGTGCAGAAAACCTAAAACAAGATTATGGGCAGCCACTCAAAATGGTTATGACAATAAATGTAAGCATTTAACATTCCCTTGTGAGGAAAAAAAAGTTCCCCTGATTAAACGAATGCAAGAGACTCACCTAAAATAAAACAACTCCAGGAGAGGCAAAGCTATACCCGGTAAATGCAAACAAAAGAAAAAGCATGAGTGGCTACATCAGACAAAGCACAATTTAAGGCAATGAGCAGTGTCAAGCAGTATAATACGGGTAATTTTATATTCATAGGAGCAATTGTGGAAGCATGACTGTTCTGAACATTTGTACACTCAATATTTTAACATCAAAATACTGGAGGCAAAAATCTGTTACCTTGGAAATACAAGACAAAGACAGTAAATGTGCATACTACTCTCAGTACCTGACATCAAGTAGCCAGAATATATGTAACGACAGAAAGGAGTAATATAATGAAGAAGATGAATTAAGAGGTGGTGCTGAACATTATAGCAGCCTGAATGATGTTTGCCATGTTTTAAAAGACCATCATGGGCTCTAGCCCAGTGGTTCTCAACCTTTCTAATGCCGCGACCCTTTAATACAGTTCCTCATGTTGTGGTGACCCCCAACCATAAAATTATTTTTGTTGCTACTTCATAACTGTAATTTTGCTACTGTTATGGGTCGTAATGTAAATATCTGATATGCAGGATGTATTTTCATTGTTACAAATTGAACATAATTAAAGCGTAGTGATTAATCACAAAAACAATATGTAATTATATATGTGTTTTCCGATGGTCTTAGGCGACCCCTGTGAAAGGGTCGTTCGACCCCCCCCCCAAAGGGGTCGCGACCCACAGGTTGAGAACCGCTGCTCTAGCCGGTTTGGCTCAGTGGACAGAGCATCAGACAAGGGTCCCAGGTTCGATTCTGGTCAAGGGCACGTACCTTGGTTGCACGCTCCTCCCTGGCCAGGGTCCTGGTTGGGGGTCATGTGATAGGCAACCAATCGACGTGCTTCTCTCACATGGATGTTTCTCTCTGTCTTTCCCTCTCTCTTCCAGTCTCCCTAAAAATCAATGGAAAAATATCCTCACGTGAAAATTAACAACAAACAAAAAAAGACCATTATAGACTTATGCTTGTGATATAAATGTTAAATTGAGTACAAATTTATATATACAATATATATATTTAATTGTAACATTTAAAACCCTAAACCACTGAAAGCCACTGAAAGAAAACATATCAAAATGTTAACGTTTGCTATGTTTATGAAGATTGGAATTCAGGTATTTAAATTTTTTATGACTTTAAAGAGATGAATTAAAAAAAAGAATAACAAGAGCAGCAGACAGGAATCCGTGTAGGCCCTCCTGGCCACTCCCTCCTAGAAACTCTCAGCTTCTTCGCCTCAGCAGTTTTCCCAACTGAGCTCCTATCTCCTCTACTGTGCCTCCTTGACCCTTCCATCCTCCACTGGCAGCTCAAATGTGGTTGCTCCTAGACAGACCCCAGTCCCCATGCTTTCCCCACGACCTCACTTACTCTTGTAGAGGGACACAGTTCCTCTCTACATGCCAAGGGCTTCCAAAGTTACCTCTCGCTTCAAACTCATCACAAAGTTTCAAGGGCATACAGACTAGATGTCACCCCATAGACGGAGGGAGGCATGGGGAACATGCCGGCAGAGGAGACTGTCAGGGAGGCCCCTCTGAGCACAGGATGGAGCCCCAGGGGAGGCGACATTTAGGCATCCACAGATGTAGAAGGTTCCCATGAAAGAATCAGAATAAATCATCACCTTGAGCACGACTATCTGAAAATAAAACCTATGGTTCTGACTTATGGGACCCTGGATTATGGTTGTGGCAACAGTTAAGAAAAACAACAAAGTCAAATTTAAAATCCAGGCCCAGGCTGCCCTGGCCCTTGGGATGCTCAACCTAGGTCCCTCAAAGCCTCTCCTGTCCACCACACACCACCAGTTCTGTGGGCCAACCCTGCCCCACCACTGGGACTTGCTGGTCAGTGGTTCCTGGCCTGGCCTGACTTTGCAGGGCAGAGCAGAAAGTCTGTAAATACCCTGAAGTCTTTAATCTACCCGAAAAAAAGAGTGAGGAGGAGATCAGGTTTTAGCCCACTGATGTGGGATGTTAATTTAAAGGTACAGTTTCTTATGAAAATGACAAAAATAAACTTAAGTACTAATTCTAAACATAAATTCTTATAAATTTCAGCTCTAAGTAATACTCTCTTTTGAAAGTAAATTACTTTAAGAGAGCTTTCTAAAATTACCACATATAATTCTCTTTCGTCCCTAGGTCTGGATTGCTATTCAGTTACCATTTTATTTTGAAAAGCAAACGTGTATGGAGGCACTCTCTGGAAAAAGGGTTTCATGAAATACTCTGCAACTATCTGGTTCTGGAGAAGAGTTATTGCTGAGTAACCTCTCACAAGTCAATTACCTTTTCTAATACACAACCTCCTTTAAAGTAAAGAAAATAATATCTACCATAAAATACAGTTGCCAAGAAAATCCTGTTTTCTTGCATGAAGTGCCTACTACAGAGTATTTGTCTTGCATCAGGAGCTCGGTAAACATAGCAGTTGTTATTATTTTCAGATCAAACAGTGGTTTTCAGCCTCCCAGTCCCTGCCCTTGCACATGCTGGATGAGTTCACGAGGGAAATACTCCCCATTTCCCACAGTTCCTAGCAGTATCGTTCTAACTCCACATCCTCTCTCCTCCCACTCAATAAACATCAGAGGGCGCATGACTGAAATGGAATTGATTATAGGAAAAGCCCCTAGAAATTAGTTCCAAATTTTATTACTTTCTCATCAGTAACAAATAAATAGGGATGGACCGATGTCTAAAAGACAATCCCAACGATTGGAGAACCTAGTTTCTCAGAACCACACATATCATCACTTTCAGTGTCAGAAGCCCTAACATCTCCCTACATCATGCAAGACCCGGGGGCCTGTATCCTTGCCCCAGGCAGACTCTCAAACAACTGGGGATCTAGGGCCACATTTTTTTTACTCCTCCAGGCCCTCTCCTCTCCCTCATGCGGTCCCTTGCCTTTAGCTGACAGTTAATAAATGTGTCAGGAATAAATGCACCTGAATTCTGGCTCCACTGTTGCACCTCCCTGCACTGGGACTGGCAAATGTGCACTGTGATCCAAAATCAGGTCAGGTGACTTGGCTTCCAGTAATAATGTGCACAGAAGGCGAATGATTAAATAACATGTCTATCCACTTGACACGACATCCTGCAGCCACTGGAAACAATGCTCTCTCAAAGACTCAAAGGCCTCACAGAGATGCAGCTACCATTAATTGAATAAATAGACCATAAAGAGAGTGTCCTGGTCCAGCCATCACATATATGGCCCCAGACTGATGGGGAAAGCCAAACAGAATTTGTTGCTACAAGAGGGGCGTGATTTTGCCTGATGTGTTTCCAAATGATCTTTTATATTGTTTGATTTTTAGAATCAGCAGTGGGGTGATTGGAGGGAAAAGGCCCCCGGGATTGGAAATTAGCCCAGGGCTACTGCATAGGCATGTGGCCAACCTCAGTGTGCTGCACTCAAAATGAAGAGTAAGAAGCTGGACCAGGGAACGGGTAGGTAAGCCAGAGTCCATTCAGGAGTGAAATCTGGACTTGACCCAAAATAGCTGCCATGCTCAGCCTCAGGTTCTGCATTAATCCTTATCTTAGTTTATTGACATCTATGAAATGGATTCTCACCACAGAATCACAACCCGTGGTCCAGGCACTGTAGTCGATAAGAAGTGTGACTGGGGAGGCAGTAGAAAGCATCTGCAACAAATATTCACAGAGGGGCACCACAATGGACTTTGCTGAGGCCTATGCGTTATCTCTGGAGAACATTCCTGGAGAGAGAGGAAGAGGGAAGAGGGAAAGGGACAGATGGGGGAACTGGGGAGAAGGGAGAGCAGCTTCTGCTGCTGTCAGGTCAAAGCTGACCTTGAGTGTTACCTCCTCTACATTCGTGCTGGAAGCCTGGCCCCACTTCAAGTTCCCTTCCTCACTGCAGACCTGGACTTCACTCCCTTCTCCTAAGAGGAGACCCACTGCTTGGTCCCGGGGACAATTTCCTCCCATGGTCCTCATGTCCTTCATTTGGAAAGGAGCAGGGAAAGGCACAGCCCAAAGGGCTCATAGAGATTCACTGCAGACAAGGATAACTAGGACAGGCCGGTGTCAGCCTGGCTACACAGCCCCCTCCTCCCTAACCAGACTACAGCTGATCATGCTACACCACAAGCCAAAGAGGAAAGGCCGGGGGTGCCCCCAAGCTTCTCCTGCCTAACCCCAACTTTTGCTGAGAGCAGAAGAAACAGTTCTGGAATCAATGTAGTAGCCTTGAGGCCCAGTGCCCCCCAACCCACCCAGATTCTTCTCAGGAAATCCAGCCCAACGCTAGGGTTGCCAGGGCATTCAGAGTCCCCTGGTCACCAGACACAGAGGCTTGCTGAGTTTTTCAGAGCAACCCTGCTCAGGCACAGAGCCCTAACCAGCCCTCATGCAGCCCTGCCTGGCGCCTGGCTCTGGTAGCCTCTCTGACACTGACCCTTACCCCAAATGCAAGGTCTGGCAAGTGGATTGACTGGACTCCAGCCCACTATGTCCAGCAGGAAAGCAGACAGGCCTTAACTTTGTCCACATTGAAGCCCCGATCACCAGTAATGCAGCTCTGGGGTTCCCATCCCTCTACCTTGGGGTCCCTGGTAGGCCAGGGCCAACTCCAGATCCACAACCCTGCAGTGACCTAGACCTCGCCCCTCTCTGCCTCTTTCCTCCAGGCAGGAACCAAATCTGACCCCTCCTGCCCCAAGTTCAGACTCAGACACAGATAAAGGGCTCTATGATGGAGGGACCTTAGGGAATGCCTTTTGTCAACCTCGCAAGGTCACTCTTTCTTCTCCTTCCATAATCAGAACAGAGAAGAGGGGCGTAGATACTTCATTTCTCAGCACCATTTCCAGGAAGTCCCTTTTCTCCCCGTGACCAGCGCTGCTATTGGCCTCTTGCCCTTTGAAGTGAGGACAAAAGGGTAAACCCACCCCGTCTTTGAAAGCTCAAGGCAAGGATCTCCCTCTGGAGCAAGCAGTCCATCCAGGCCCTCCTGCTATTGCACCTGCTCCCCCTCTCACCCCCCTCCCGCCCAGTAGTGTGGGAGTGGGCTGGGGGGCATATTTAACTTACAGACCAGAGGCAGAGAGGCTGTTGTGAGGCAGCCTGTGTGGCTGTCCTGTTGCTGCCCAAGCCCCTGTCAGGGATTTGTCCAGTGTCTTTCTGATCACAAGCAGTTTATTGTCCTCAGCTTTCAGATTGTGTCTTTTTTTCCACGGCCAAATCTTCTTGGGCGATGCTCACAGAAGCAAAAGGGCCTTCAAACTGGAAAATCATGGGCTATTAGTCGCTGTAAGTGGAGTCAAGTGAGTTTGTCTCCACGGTGATGTTTATTTCTCTGCTCCCAGGATGAGGCAGAGGCTGCTCTGATGCTCCAAAACAAACAGAGAAATGGAAAGCAGACAACGGTGGGCACAAGCTCACAGGAAGTGCAGGGCGCCTGGCAGGGGAACAGGAGGGTGCTTCCCTTTGGGGCAGAGTCATGAACTGGCATTGAGCCTCCCTGTTCCTGAAGATGTCTTTCCTTTGCATTTCTAGGGCACAGGGAACAGGGGATTAGATCCTCAGGTGAACCCGTCTTGTACCTGCCCCCGCTTTCCAAGCCTTCCTCTCCCCTCTGCCCCACCCACTCCCTCGCTCCTTCTTTTCTCTGATTCAATGTCTCCGCTCCCACAGCTAGAGGTGACTGCAGAGGCCTCACCCACTGAGACCGGAGCTCACAGTGCACCGGGGACCCCGAATCATTTCCAACTCCTAATTCTGTTCCTGTGACCCCAATGCAGGAGTTACACAGATCCTGATCCAGAATCATCCCATTGGTTTCTGCCCAGTGTTAGGTATGGTCTAGTACAGCAGCCACTAGCCACAGCTGGCTATTTAAGTTTACATTTATTTTTCAAGTTCTCTGTAGCCATGAGCGGCCAGTGGCTACCATAGTGGACAGCACAGAGACGGAACGGTTTCATCACTGCAGAACGTTCAGTCGGACAGTATACCCAGGGACTCAAGATATTTTGGAGTCCTGGTTCTTTCACTGAATGCATTCACGATTCCTCCCTGCCCTTCCCTGCCAGCTGCCACCTTGATGGCCACAGAGAAGTAGGAAGACCATCTTTGTTCGGAACTGACAGATGAGTTTAAATCTGAGTGACCCCAGGAAGCTTCCTCATCTGTAAGATGGGGGTAATCATATCGACCTAAGTGGACTGACGGATTAAATGAGCAGATTGAAAGTACCTGGCAGAGAGACGCGGTCCATAAATGTAGTTTGGTTTTGTTATTGATAAACTGTCGAATAGCACAAGGTTGAGGCCTGATTCTGGATGAGGTTTTTAAATGCAAGCACATGGTTGGGCCTGGAAAATGAGTGACGTGATAGAAGCAGCAGGTAGATCTGTCCCTTACCTCAGCCTCTTGGGGATATTTCTATTTTGGGTGCCATTTCCTCACCATATTGATTTTAAATCAATTGTTAAGAGCTTTTCATTGTTTCACAGTTTTCTGAGGCATGTCACTCCCTCAGGTATTCAGTAGCTACCACTGGAAATTCCCGTCAATAAATCACTTCTGTAGGAGCCAAGCAGGAGTGGACTGCTGGGCCAGCTGGGGTCAGCTCCAGGTCACATAGGGAGACCTACAGGAACTTCTTGGTCTGGTCATGAACTGGCTATTAGTGTACTAGTAATGTTGGCCGGCCAGCTCAACACTCTTTGTTTCCTCTTCTTCCAGTGCCCAGCCCCCATAATGACATAATGAATGGGGTTGTCAAAGATCAAATGAGGTTATTGAATCAACATTCATTTCCTTGTGGGTACACCTGTGTCTGGCAGCCATGAGGCCTGGTTCTGCATTAAACCTTAGTAGATGCTTGGCAAACATGTTGACTGGATGGCCGATTGTGTACAGATCCTGTTTAGAATTATGCCATGCACTGTGCAAAAATGGGACAAGATTATTAATAGCGCCAAAGATAAGATCGTCTAAAATAGAGGCTCTATTTTATTTCCACCTTTGTTCTATTCTGAAGTCTGAAGTTTATTTTTCTTGAGGAAAATCTGGTCTGTGGTCGGTATCAGGAATCCTTTTTTGGCCAAGCCCCCTTACCCAGTGCTCCTCAGAGCACCCTTCACGTGCCAGGCTCCGTGCTGAGGGTACGTCCTCCACCTCAGGGTAATGTGTGTGATTGACTTCTATGCAGCAAAGCACAAGAGGAATGCTGGCACACCCAGATGCCACCCCTTCTGGGTAGTGTCCGTCTCCCTCTCTCAGCAGGACTGCTGTCCTCCAGACCCCCACCACTCACTATCAGCCTGGGCTGGGCCTCGGCCAAACAGCTTGTCAAACAGCCTTCCAGCCTATGAGTTACCCATCCTTATCCTCTCACAGCTCTAGCTAAATCCAAAGGGCTTGGGGTTTTTTGCTACCCATAGGGCCTCCACCTTCCTGCCTCTGCCCTCATGGCCTCCTGATTTGAATTGTTCCTTCTTCCCATCCTGGATCTGCAGTGGCCAGTGGAGCTACTCTGGCTCCTTAGGGGCCTCCCCTTGACCTCGTGGCATCCAGTGGAGTTCACCCACCCTGGCCTCAGTGCCCCAGTGACACACACTCTCTGGGAGAGGTGAGGTAGCTGAGCCCCTTCCTTCTCTCCTGGAGTAAACCCAGCCACTGACTCCTCACGTGGAATCTTTGAACCTTCCATCTGGAGGAGACCCTATTGGCATGCAGGGCTCCTGCCCAGGCTACCTCCTCCCCAAACAGCTGTTCTCTTTGGAATAGGGGATGTCCTCCCTCCTCAGTTCCAGCCTTGACTGGGGGGCATCTCCAGGATGTCCATGAGCTTCACTTTCTACTATTCATATGCTGAGAGTTGGCAACCAAAGATCTAAAGACAGAGGTTCCGATTCTGGCCTTTGTAAGTCCCACTATCGGATGATGTGTGCCGAGGGGCACCATCCCATCGTGAGTTGAGGCCCAGGCTTCTCTTACACACCTTCCCGTGAGGTTTCTGCATCTTCATTAGGGACCATTTCCTTAAGAATGTTCTTTTGGTTTATAATAGAGTCACCAGGACCACAGCTTTGAAGAACACAGCATCTATTGAGCATTCTGTTGCCCAGCACGGTGCGGAAACATTCTGTATGATTTTCTCATTTCTTCCTCTCAACCATCTTATACTGTGGCTGTTGTGATTGCCTCCATTTTACAGATGAGAGAACTGGGGCTCAAAGGTGAAGTGACCTTTATCTAGGTCACAATGAAATCAGGCTCAAGTTGAGGGCCTGACTATTTAACCATGATGCCACAGGTCCCTGGCACACAATACCAATGCTCTACAGACGGTGCCCAGCAGTCACAAGGGTCTCTGAAGATGCCTACCCTCCTGCAGTCCCCATGGCACCATGTGGAGGGGCCAGTGAAGTGGGCAGAAGAGTAAGGTTAATGCCCCAGGGGAGGGCTCAGGATTCAAAGCCCTGAGATAGCATCGGTAGGATAATTACACTCTGACATGTCCACGCAGGGACTCTCTAGCAGTGTGAGGGCATGGCAGTCCTCCAGGCCAAAAAAAGAGAGAGATCAGAAGAGACAGATGCCATGAAGCCAATGGCCAGAGAGGGAGGGCTGTGGTCACCCTTCAGCCCCAACCTGCCATGTGCTGGCCCGGCACCCCCACTGCCAGAACCCTGAAGGGCTCTGCAGGTGTGTCCTCTGATGAAGCAAGGAGAAGGGCTAGTGAGGAAGGCAACCCCCCAAAAGTGCAGCAGCAGATCCTCTGGCTTTGTGCCTAGATCGAGCAGATCATCTCCAAGTCCCTGGTCACCTTGACCTCCTACCTTCTCACCTTGGGCCATGTCCACTCTTGGTGTGGGCTGCCCAGCTCCTACTGAGCCCTTTAGATACGCCCTCTGCCTAGCACTTCTCTGCTTTTGACAGCACCCCAATGGCTCCTGCAGCACCCCCTCAGGCACTGCTGGGCTGCAGAGCCACCCACATCAGCCTCCATGACTTGCTTCATCTGTGTCAGTCCATGCTCAGAGCTCCCCACGGAGCCTGGAATAGCACAAAGCTTACTTGTTCGTATGTAAACACTGTGGTGGGCCAACGTCCCTTGTCCGGGCTTGAAGCAGGGACCTGGGGTCCAGAGATAATACCCCTAGAAAGAAAGACCCAACCCAGTTTGCTGGTATCTGCCTGTGGAATCTCAGGAAGTCACAGAATGGGGTGAACAGGATGCTCTTTAAGCTCCTTTTGGTGCCATAAAAGAGGCCAGAAAACCTGGGTCAAATCTGGGCCCTGACACCGAACTTGAACAAATCATATCTCCTCTCCAAGCCTGTTTCCTCAACTGCAAAATGAGACGATACCAATATCTGCCTCATAGGTTGGTGTGAAGATCAATGACCTAATAACTTTGAAAATGACTGCAAAGTCCCCTGAAGAGTGTGTGAACATTAACAATCATAACTAAAATCCCATAAACTAGGGAGGCACTTATATACGTGTACAATGGTTCCCAGAACTGTTCCTTTTCAAGGAGAAGCGGAATGGGGCCTCAGAGATCCTAACTTTAACCCCTCACTCTAATGAGAGAACCCGCCCGGCCCCACTCAGTCTTTTCCAGCCCCACCTCCCTCTTTGTGGCAGGTGCACCCGTGGGAGGCTGAGATGCATCCTTGGTTCTCTGGAGGTTCAGATGAGGAGACTGGAACAGAAAGCCATTTGCAGTCACCTCAGATCTGTGTGGCTATGGAGAAAGCTCTCGCCCCTTCTCTCCCAGACCCTGGCATTAGAGACTACAACAGAAGCCCTCACCACTGCCTCACCACCATTACCCCCCTCACCAGGGGCTTCAAGAAGCTGGGGCCCATACTTTGGGGACAACAGAAAAATGCTTGTTTTCCTCCTCTGACCACTGTCTTATCCTCTGCTTCCAACACACTCTTCCAGCCCCTTTTCAGGGGTTTTATCCCTCTGTCTTGCTCAACTACCTGACCCAGGTCAGAGCTCAAACGCGGACCAGGCCCAGTGTCTATGGCTGTCCCAGTTCGGAGGTTTTTGTGAGGGCCCCTGCAGAATCCAAATAAACCTCTTCCCTTGCCCGGGATAAGTCGCACCTCCTGTGAGGATTTCTGTTGTAGTTGGATGATACCGAGGGATTGATTATCTTACAGTTTTGGTGGTCAGAAGTCCAATATCAACTTCATTGGGCTTAAATCGAAGTGTCAGCAGGCTGGCGTTCCTTCTGGGAGCTCTAAGGGAGAATCCACTTCCTTGCTTTTTGTAACTTCTAGAGGTGGCTGTGTTCCTTGGCTTGTGGCTCCTCCCTCCATCTTTAAAGCACATTCCTTCTATTGCCGTCACCTTTTCCCATGTTTGGCGTTCTTGCCGCCCTTATGATTTAATTGGGCCCACCTGGATAACCCAGGCTAATCTCCCCAGCTCAAGATCCTTAAACTAATCACGTCTATAGAGTTCCTTTTACCATATAAAGCAGTGGGTCTCAACCTGTGGGTCGCGACTCCTTTGGCGGTCGAAGGACCCTTTCACAGGGGTCGCCTAAGACCATCCTGCATATCAGATATTTACATTATGATTCATAACAGTAGTAACATTACAGTTAAGAAGTAGCAATGAAAATAATTTTATGGTTGGGTCACAACATGAGGAACTGTATTTAAAGGGCCAGAAGGTTGAGAACCACTGATATAAAGGGACATAGTCACAGGGAGTATGCCTGTAGTTTCAGGGATTAGGACATGGACATCTCTCAGGGGCCATATAACAAGCAGGTCACTTAGCCTCAGCCTTGCTTTCATCAAATGGGGAACAAAAGCCCACCCCTGGGGCTCGTCTGTGGGTCAGACTCAATGGTCTACACAGCAAAGAAACCAGTAACAAAATGAAAAGGCAGGCCCTGTGTGGGAGAACAAGCTCAATGGTGCCCGGGCACGTCCATGGCCCAGGAATGGAGGCTGAGCTCTGAATGGCAGATCTCATTCCCTGGCCCAGCCAGAAAGAATGGTGCCTGGGAGGTGGTAGTCAAGGGAGTAGGGTGTGGGCTTGGTGCTTCTACCTGAGGGCTTCTCTGGGGAACTGGGGGAGTTGGTTTGCACTAACATGGCCACGTCTGTTCAGAAGTTGACCAAGCCCAGTGCTGGACAGAGAGGGCACAAGTGCCCAGTGGAGTGGACCTGTCTAGTGGCCGGGAGGTCCGTCTAGGGCTCCTCTCCTCCCTCATGCCTGCCACCAGGTAATCACCAAGTCCTGTCGGTCTCCTTTCTAAATGCCCCGCAAGCCTCTTTTTTCCACCCCACTGCCATAAGCCAAATGGAGCGCCATCTGTGCTCCTTGGCTCATTGCCATGGCCGCCTCTGGGCCCCACTGCCTCTGCCCGCCCCACTACCCCTCACCACATACATACCTCCCTGAACTATCATCCCAAAGCACAAATCTGACTATGTCCCTCCATTCTGTGTTTCCCCTCATCCTTGGATAGATGCCCAAGCTCTTGACCCTGAGATATACAGTCTCTGTCTGCCCCCCCCACATGCTCCAGGATGTTACAGCCACAGCAAGCAGGTGGCAGATGTGTGAGGGCATAGCCTGGGATGAGAGTGAAACAGATGAGGGATGGAGGGTGGGGGTTACTATGCAGATAGTGTTGCAGGGATGGGCCTGACCCCAAGGCCCCTTGTACAGGTGCAGTAGCTCTGATATGCTGGCAGGTGCAGGGCGTGAGCTGCATCAGCCCCAAGTCAGCCGAGGTGGGCCATTGGGTTTGGCACCAGGTAGAGCCCAGCCATGGAGCTTTCAGCCTGGTCCTAACTCAAGTGGGAAATGGCTTCTGAGTGCTGGTTATTATTATTATTATTTTATTTTTTTTTTTTTGCTGGTTATTATTTTGAAGTCTGGAAGGACAGTGAGGAAGTCTTTTCTCTGTAAATTATTTTGGCCACATTCCAGGGGTAGGGAATGCCTGGGGCGGGGGGCGGACGGGGGTGGGCTGGCCAGTCTGAAGGCCATGGCTTTCTGGGGGAGTGATTTTGCATCAGTTAAAGATATGTAAAGTGGATCCGGGGCCCCACCTACCCGAGCCATCGCCATGAAGCTTAATTAGTGCTTGCAAAGTGCTCTGAGGCCTTGGCTGAGAGGCCTCGCATGAGCATAGACTATCCTTATTAATCACTGCCATAGCGCCACGCGGGGTGGCCTGTGGGGCAGCTGCCTCCATACCAGAACAATGGATGCAGCAGTTGAATTGTGATTTTGAAGAGCGGTCCTGATCAGCTGGCTCAAAAGCAGCTTAACTGGAGGAGGCAGGCCCGTCTGGGAGCCACTTCACTCACCTGGTCATTATCTCCGTGCATTAGTCGAGGTGATAAAACCTCCCACCCCGCTGGGCAGGAATAATGGGAGGACTGTCAGGTACTGGTGGAGCGTCTCTTTTAATCCTGGTAACCAGGCTGTTCAGCCTTGCCAGGGTTGGCCTGGTGGGGAATCAGACAGGCTGTCATCAGGCTGGGTGTCTTTGGGCAAGTCCCTCAACCTCGCTGAGGCTCAGTTTCCTCATCTTGAAAGTGAGATAGTAATCATCTTACATTCTCCCTTATAGGATTCATGATATACTACATGAAAAGGCCTTGTAACTATTGTAATATCAACAGTAAGAATAGTAATAATAATAGTAATAGCAGGCAAGGACACTACCCTGTGCCAGGCACCCTTCCAAACACATTCCCCAATTAGCCACTCAGTCCGGTTATAAGACGAGGGAGCATGGCACAGGTCATGGCTCCCACCGCCGGTGAGCAATGGCACCGGGATGCAGGCCCAGGCTGTCTAGCTTCAAAGTCTGTTCTCTTCCCCACTCACTGATGCTGCCTTTATCACGATGGTCATTATACTCATTTTAGGAATAAGACTGTGCTTCATTATCATCATCACCACCATTATTACATGAGGCAAATGTACCAGCCAGTGTTCAGGGACTGGACCCGGAGGCTTCGGCGCTGTGTCGGGCAGGGGGAGGGGTCCTTAGTCTCTTTGACCCTCTATCTTCCATAGGAAGGAAATAACCTTGTTATCAACATGAAGACCATGTAGGTGGATTTTATCACCCATCAAAACTCTGGCGGTATAAGGAAATGTGTAGGTAACAGGTTTTTAAGGAGAACAGTCATTAGATGCTAAAAGAGACTGAAAATGCAGCCCCACCCTGCCTCCTTCCTCGGGCTCTGCATTGAAGGGGACATTGTCCCCACATGTGGTAAGCAAGGGGCTACCTGTGGGTGATAGACTAGGAGGCCCCTGGTCCCCCAGGCTCTACTTTCCCTCTTGCACTGGCTGGTCCCCTAAAGAAAGGTTCCTGAAGCCTGGCCCAAACTCCTGAGGCTGGTTACTATGCTCAGTCCAGGTCTCAGAATTTCAGCCAGTCCCCCTAGGGCAGTGGTCGGCAAACTGCGGCCCCTTGAGTGTGGCTCTTCCACAAAATACCACATGCGGGTGCGCACGTACAGTGCGATGGAAACTTCGAGGCCACACTCAAGTGGCCTAAGAGCCGCATGTAGCTCGCGAGCCGCAATTTGCTGACCACTGCCCTAAGGGCACCCTGGCTCAGGGCATCAACCCTGAGCTTCTCCCTGTCTCATTGGTGGCTACAGCAGCACTGAGGCAATTTGCCCCAGGCCCACCTTGCCTCTCCTAAACCAGCCCACGGGTGCGGCCCAGCATCCCTCACACCTCCAGGACTACATGGCCCAGCTAGATACTTGCTCTGCCACCAGCCTCCCCCTCTTTCCTTACCCCTCTCCCCCTTCCTGAGGCCCATTCCTACAAATAGATCAACCCGGGTCTGCTCTGTGTCCAGTTTTGCCTTCCTGCCACCCACTCTTCATTCTGCCCTTGGGCCCCTCCTCAGCATCCTGCTCTCGTTCCATCACCCAATCCTCCCAAGGAGGATGCACCCAGGAGGCCTGTCCTAGATCTGGCTCGGGCATGGTTCCCTGCTTCAGACTCCTCATTTCCAAGAAAGACAAGGAACTCCAGTTTCACACCCATCTTTGGATGAACTCCAGACTAAGGTTCAGGGGACAGAGCCAGGTGCCGGTTGCTTTTTGGAATGAACAAAAGATTTTCCTAAGCCACCTCCCCTTTGAAATGGACTGTTCTATTTCAACATAGATCCCAAACTGGTTTGCAAGGTAACAAATGTGAGGCATAGGGGGTGCTAGTGTAGACTACCAAATGCAGAGTCCTCCTAAGCTGCCTGGAGCGGGGTGTGATGCCGACATGGATGTTATTGTTTGTCTTCCCCACTTGCCTTTTAGGGAACATGTTCCTATCAGGAAAGCGAGTCTCTCACCCCAGGAAAGATCTCAGCTTTAAAAAATTTAGCGCAATTCTTTTTATATCAGATGGTTATATTTAAAGTATTCAAAGGCCTCGATTTACATTGTCTTGGTTAAATTACTCATCACCAATCTCTCATCCACAACCTTTTTTTCATTTTATGAAGGTTCAATTTACAAAGAGAGTTTTATTTTTAGTTTTTCTCCAGCCAAGTAGGTACTCATTTATATTGTAGGCGTTTTAACCGTGCAGCCACCGCCTGGATTAACAGTTGGCGAACATTTCCACCGTCTCTTCTGCTGGTCCACACGGTCAGCTGTGAACTGTGGGTGTGTGGGTGGGCATCTTTCTCCCACAAGAAAGCAAAACCCAACAGGCCAGAATGCATCTTGACTGACAGCCAGCACATGACAGAAGGAAGGAGGGAGATCCGACCCAATGCAAGAGTATGTTCTTCCACGGAGCAACATGATCTTATAAAAAATTGTTATTAGCCCTGGCTGGTTTGGCTCAGTGGATAGAGCATTGGCCCACGGACTGAAGAGTCCCGGGTTTGATTCTGGTCAAGGGCATATGCAAGGGTTGCGGGCTCGATCCCTGGTAGGGGGCGTGCAGGAGGCAGCCAATCAATGGTTCTCTTTCACCATTGATGTTTCTATCTCTCTCTCCCTCTCCCTTCCTCTCTGAAATCAATAAAAAAATATTTAAAAATTTTGTTATTAAGGTCTACCATTTAGTGGGCACTTGATGCCTGCCAGACACGTGCTTATTGCATATACCTTCAAAATAATTCTGCGATGTAGGTATCAGACCTATTCCTTGGCTGAAGAAACTATGGTTTAGAGAAAGTGTGACTTGGCAAACTTCCCAGAGCTGGTAACCGGCATCTAGGTCTGTCTGATAGGACACCTCTATGGCAATATGTATGTGCTCATTTATTTATATCCCCACTTCATTCCAAACAGACTTTGGGGCAGCTCAGAGGAAGCTGTGTGATACAGCAAAACACAAATATTAACAGTGAGGAGGCATGTGAAGGGAGCTCAGAAGGTGCCAGATGTCTTGCAACACATGGGCTGCCCACTGGGCTCTGAGCTTCCTAGTAGCCAAAGCAAAGAAAGCCCAATCTCTTCCCCAATTGTTGGTATTGGTAGCATAAACACAAATCAAACACGGACTAAAGGCCCAAAGAAGCACAGTTTTTCCTAAGTTCAAGTCCAAAAACCAAACAAATGCCTCCCAAGTGACCTCTTAGGGAGGCCTGAGCAGAACAATAGAACAATCGCAGGGTCTCAGCAATCCCAGCAGCATAGCTAGGGTGGCTGTGGATGCGGCCAGGAGCTGCGGGTCAGCCCACCCTCTCTCTCAGCTAAGTCATGGCAGCCCTGGGTTCCCCAAGTTGTATGCAGGTTTGATGGTGAGTACAGGAGGTGGAGAAGACAGGATCAGGAAGAGGGAGAAACTGACCCAGATTGTGGTTGAACCTGAGGCTTTAGTGTTCATCAGGGATCGCGGGAGCTGAGATGGCCCCTCGGAGTGGTCCCAAATGAAGCTAAGGGGCCTGGCCTTGCTGCCCCCTGCCCATCAGCCAGTCATTGGTCACAGGCCAACCTCTAGGAGGGGCTTAACCTTGAGGGAGGCAGTTCGCCTCTGCTGAGGACAATTCTCAGGGTGGGACACCGCTGCGAGGTCGTACCTAGGGGATGAATGTACCAGCCCTGAATCGAGGTTTGGGCAGCCATTACAAAGAGCTTTTGGGTGCGGTGTTTGTGAATGAGCGGCATTTGTGAATGAGTGTCCCAGAAATCCACAGGCAGCTTTCCATCCGTGGAGCTTTTGTGGGGACTGTGGCATGCTCCAAGGACACAGGCTTCCTTCCTGGCTTGGACAGGCAGGCCCCAGGGCCAGCCCAGGTGCCCCTGGGATAGAGCATTGCCTGTGCTCTGACACACCAGGTAGACAGGGCCCAAAGCCCCAAAGGTCTGCTCTTTTGAGCATGGGCAGCAATAACTTCGGCCTAGAAACGTAAAGGTCTGAGCAGAACAACAGAACAATTGCAGCAGTTGCCCACCTAAGGCACACCTACCGACAGAAGTGAAAGTCCAGCAAGCGCCTGGCTTTAGCAGTATTATTGCTTCCTGGTAAACCTGCCAAGATAAACTGTTTGCTAAGCATACAAGGAGGCAGAATGGGGAGGGGGGCGGGGAAGGGGATGAGTTGGGTGGTGCCATTCAGAGGAAACCTGCCAGGTTGAGGAGAAGACAATGGGCTTAGACTTGGACTGTGCCGTTTGTCAGTGACATGCTGGGTGAGGTCAGGAGGGGTTGCAATGACTTGTGGAGGGAAGTGTGGGCCTGGGACAGCTCAGGGTCTGAGGCCTCAGGGACAGGGAGAGAGAGAGAAGCAGGGGACGGGGGGGGGACACAGGAAGATAGGAAGCACAGAGCAGAGGGAAGGGCTGGCTCTGAGCTGTGCCCGGGAGTGTTTTCATTCACAGTGAGGTATCCTCCCCGACCTGAGGCCAGCAGGAAGCAACTGGCACATGCCTGCTCACCAGGCACAGTGGCGACGGCAACCCTGTTACTTTCTTAATGGAGGTCTGGTCTCGGAGCCTCACGGAAGGCAGAATCCACAGCTCCATTCAGATCCCACTTGGTTCTGCCTGACCTCGCCTAGCTGCGCAGATGTTGTCAGTTTGAATCTGATGCAATGAACTCTTTAAATAGCTACCCTAATGGATAATCAATCATTTCAGAGCTTTAATACTAAATCAGGCTGTTGGATACATTTGGGGGGAACGCTGCTGTATCTGAGCCCAAAGCTCCCCTTTCTCTTTTACTTTGCGAAGCAGAGCGTGTCACATTAAACACCTAACAGGCTAAGACAGATCTCTGTGACCTAAAAAAGGAAAAAAGCTGAAGAGGTAGACTCTCCAAATTACCTAGGTAATTTATAGATCTTTTACATTAGGCTCGTCATCTGAAGAGTATAAAGGACAGCAAAACAGAGTTTCATGTTGATATTTAAAATAAGGGTCTGCTATAAATACGTTTTAAAGTCAAGACTAAAATAATATAAACACAGCAGCCGCGGTTACACTTTTCAGGTTACCCGAGCAGGGAGGAATTTTAACTAAGGAGTAAGATAGTTTCTATAGATAGATCTCCTGGAAACCCCCAAGAAGCCCACTTTGAACCTTCCATCCAGAGAAACAAACCATCTGCAAACCTGCGGATCTGGCTGAAGCCACAGCCTGACCTGCAGCCACTCCCTCTCAGCCACTCGCAGGTTCCCCCAGCTGTGAGCCCAGCCTCTAGGCACTACTCCCTGCTGCCTCCACCCCTGCACACTCTCCTCTCGGGGCCCCCCCGACCCCGTGCTCTCCCGGTCACCTCTCTGCTGGCTCCTTAGGCTTCTCCATGGAGTCTGTTTCCTCAAACTTGAATGTCAGCGACTCCTGGAGTTTCTTCCTGGCCCTGGCCCTGTGCTCGCCCTGTGGGACCTTGTCCATTTTTTGGCTTCAGTTACCGGCCAGCACACAGGCATGCACATTTCTATCTCGGGCTTGACTCTCTCCCTAACTGTGCCCTTTTGTGTCCCCTGCTCTCATGGGCAGGTCCACCTGAATGTCCCTCAGGCACCGCAGTTGCTACTCGTCCCAGTCTGACTCACCGTAGATGCCTAAATCCCTCCCCTCTCCCCCATCTCATTTCAAATTCAAGCCTCACCATCTGCCCAAGTGCCCAGGCCCACCTCTCCCTGAACCTCCATGTGGTACCAGAGTCATTATCTCCTGCATCCCTGCCACCATGTCCCTGAGTAACCAAGGCAACCCCTGACCCGGCCCTGCTGCCTCTAAGCCCTGCCCTGATGCAGCCCGGGTGACGTTTGTGGAACTCAAACGAGATGTGACTGCTGCCAGCCTCCCTCGTGCCCCCTCTGTTGACCAGACCCAGGCGCCGGTGCTCCCCCCTACAGAGTGTTGTACGTGCCATTTCTTCTGTTCCGACTTGGGCACGAATCGGGAAACAAATGCCAGCCCCCAGGCCCCGGGACGGCCACCAGGAAACCTGACCACCTCCCAGGTCCCCTCCTCTGTCCACCAGTGGGCGGGCTGAGGTGAGAGAGACAGGCTGGGCCACACAGAACTGAGCAGAGATGGAGCCTCCATTGGCCAAAGAGGGGACACAGCTGTTCCTTATCTTCCCAAAGACACTCTTAAAAGATTTTCTCCAAGCTCTTAATTAATAAAGAGAGAAGCGAGGATTTTACTGTCCAGGCTGTGCTTTCAAACTACTCCATCATCCCCCCATTACTCGCTCAGCCTCACAGAAACAGTTATATTACCAAGTACCTTTTAAAAAACGTCCTCGTGATGGGGATGTCGCAGCTGCTTGTTTATCTCCCAGCTGCAAGGACCTCACAGGTCACCCAAGTCCACGCACAGCAGAGCCTTATCGGCCAGGGGCCGGGACATCCAGCGGCCGGAGGTGGGGAAAGAGGCCAGAGCAGGGGACCTGCCTCCGGGCCGAGGTCTGGTGGGTACTCCTCAGAGCCAGCATAGCCAGCCGGTCAAGCCAGGCCTCAGCTGCCCGCCTCTCGGGTGGAAGTCACGGACGGGATGGTGGGGAAGGTTCTCGGTGTGGGAGGCGGAGGGGTCGTCCGGTTTTGCAGGACAGGGAACTGAGGCTCGGGAAAGTGAGGGCACTTGTTCTGGGCAGCAGCCGCTCAGAGGTTCTGATCCGGACCCGGTCTGCACAGCCCACGCGCAACCCATTGAACCTAAAAACAGGAATTGAACACACACTGGGGAGAAGCGAGGGGGTTATTATGAGCTGTTTCCAAAGAAGGAATAAATCCTGTTTTGGGATCCATTATATGCGCTGCCACATTTTCATGACTAGCCTGGATTTCTCTGGGTCCACTTATCTTTTTATAGTTTGACCTTTACACAGGAAAAACCTCAATGGTTTTCCACTGTTTTGAATGAGCTGAAATGGATGTATTTTTCTTAATGATTAAAGAATGAAAAACAGCCTGTCACCAGGAGTAACTTTCCCTGGAAGAAGGGCTCACAAAACTACCCCGCGGGATGGGCTCTCGCAGCTGTTTATCTTCCGGCTGCAAGGACTCCACTGCCCAAGGTCTACCCACAAGGACAGGGCTTCATCCTGGATTCAGGAGTGGGGACAGTCACCCCACCCGGCCCTCAGAGTTACCCAAACTCCAAAGGCCAGACAGGAACGAGCGGCCCCACAGGGAGCTGATGGGTCAGTGAGAGCATCGCCACCACCTTCCAGGGCAGTGGTTCTCAACCTTGGCTGCACATTAGAATCACCTGGGAATCTTTTTAAAATCCTGATTTCTGGGCCTCATCCTCTGGAAATTCTGTTTCTTTGTTATGGGGATGGGGCCACAACATTAGTAACAAAGAAACAGAATTTCCGGAAGATGAGGCCCAGAAATCAGGATTTAAAAACGATCTCCGGGATTTTTTAAGTGCAGCCAAGGTTGAGAACCACTGTTCAGGGCATCACCTGAGCTGAGCCCAGTGGGTCCACCTGTTGTCAGAGAGCAGGCATTGCACACAAGCACTCCGCCCAGAACTGGAGGGAAGCAGAGGGTGACATGAAAAAAGCATCCACAGCCCAGCTGGTGTGGTTCAGTGGTTGAGCTTCGACCTATGGACCAGGAGATCACGATTCAATTCCCAGTCAGGGCACATGCCTGGGTTTCTGGCTTGATTCCCAGTGGGGGGTGTGCAGGAGGCAGCCGGTCAATGATTCTCTCTCATCATTGCTGTTTCTATCTCTCCCTTCCTCTCTCTAAAAAAAAAAGGTGAGTACATAGTAGGTGCTCAATAAACATGGTTCCGTTCCCTCTTCATGAACTGAAACTTTCCAAAGCACAACCTCCTGACATGTATCATACACGCCTCCTTAAGCAACATGGACGGAATATTATTTCACCCTGTCTTCCTAGCTGGGGGCTCCTATTTACAGAAATATGGCAATCATACAGTATCAGTCTTGAGTGGGAATCGGGAGCGTGCCCAGGCCAATTTCTCACCGTGATGATCTCACACATTTGAGATTTGCAGAGACGCTTACCTTGTGCTTTTTCTCTTGGTTTTTATTTTATTGAAACCAAGTTACAACGTTTGTCAGAACCGTGTGTTAAATGAAAGCAGTTGGCTCTGAGTGAGGGCTTCGAGTCTCTCCTTACAAAACAAAGCATGCTGGAATCGGAGGTGCTGTGGCCGCCTTCGATGGCTCAGAGCTGCTTTCTGTTTACTTTTGGATTCCAGCTCTGCTTTCCTGATCTTAACCTTTATGTGTGTTTGGTGTTTGGTGGTTTGACCACTTGTAGGACTTGGCAGCTGTGGTCGGGTGCTGCGCTGAGGGCCCTCTGAGTACTGTCGTTAGTCCTCGTGAAGCTGAGTTGGGGGCTTGGCGGCCTCTTCGGGGCCTTCTCAGCCTTGATTCTCACACAGTCCTCAGGGGACAGGCAGGATTTGCCTGAACGCCCCACTTCTCACACAGCGTCAGGGAGGCCGTGAGGCTTGCTCGACTGGGGGACTAAGCTCAGCCCCTCTCCTGTGGGTGTGAAACTGTGTCAAGGTGGGAGAGGGAGCGGGTGGGCCCTTCGGCCTCCAGGGCACGACATTAACCACGGTAATCACCACCACAGCCTCCGTTAGCTCTGCACCAGGCACTGGGCAGAACTGTGTGCACTTTACCTCAGGACCCCGAGATCTGGTGTTACTGAGGAACTGTTCAAACCTTTACTCGGGAGATGAATAAAACCGAGGTGCAGGGAGGAAACCTGACCTACCCCAAGCCTCTCACCCGGCATGAGAGCTGCTGCCATGTGCACTCTCCTCACGTCGGACACAACTGCCCCAACACAGACCCAGCTTGGGCCAGACATAGGGACCCACAGGGCCCTACCTTGGCCATCGGCGATGTCTTGTTCGCAAATGCATCCCTCCTTCTGGTGGCTTGACGGCCCTCTGCCCTCACTGCACCCAACCCCCAGGCTCCCCGACCTCAGGAGCCTCCTTGAGACGCTGCCCACCTGGGCCCAGGGCTCCATTTCTCAGGAAAGGCATTCTCTGCAGGGCAAACGATCCCTCTAGAGAGCGTTCAACAAATGCTGAATGAAACACAAAGGGTCTTTAGAGCAGCACAGGAATCTGCACTGAGTAACTGAGGACAAAAGGCAGCTGCAAACCAGCTGGGAAAACACAGTGCCTGCTCCAATCCCACCCTGAAGCCTGCTGGGGGGACAGGTCAGCTTTCTCACTGCGGGTCCCACCCCCACCACCATCCCTCCCTCCCCGCTACCGCGCAGGGCCCACCCGCAGGACAGCTGACAGGGCCCGGCCCACAGCAGAGCCCCCGATGAGCACTCCATCCGAAGGGCCATGACAGGTCCCTCTAAAAAGAAGCCCAGCGTTAAAACTGTATTTATCCACCCAATGCTTCATAACTGCCCCCGGCCCCTGGGCAGGTCCATCCAGGGACTCTCCACCAAAAAAACTGGCAGATCTGGTTATTGTCATCCAGAGCTCCGAAAAGGCTCCCACTAAGTCGCTAGTGGTATTTGTCATTTTGTGGATATTTCCCCCCTTGTTAGTTTGTGGGTTATTATCTTCCAACACTCACTGCGTGGCTCTAGTAGCAGGCAGACACCCAGAGATGCCGAGAATCTGCCCCTACTCTCCTGACTTCTCAACCCAGGGGAGACAGAGCTACGGCTGAATTCTTTTTGTGCAAAATGGACCAGGCACGGCCTAGGCAGACCAGAGAAATAGAACACCCGAGGACGCTGAACACCGGGGTCCTGGGCCGTGGCCTTGGCTTGCTCGCCACGGGAAGTGATTCACTCAGCAGTAATCTGATGGGATCGGAGCCACCCCGGTTTCACCCAGATTTTAGTGGATGTGTCTGTCATTGTCACCCAAGCCTCGCCTCTCGCAAAAAAATTTCAAAACCCATCTCTTCCTTTCTAAATATTTAGAAAACATCTCCCCCACTTCCCCAGAAGCTTCCTCCGCCTCCCTTGCTTTTATAAAACCACAAATACTCACGAATTGGTATCCTACGTCCACTTTAGTAGTTGAACCTGTGTTATTCTGTTTCCCTTTTCACCTGGGGTTACAGGAAGCTCAGACCTAAATTCAGAGCTTGGTCACAAAAGCTATTCTAATTAGAAAACTTGTATTCTCTTTTTTTACTGGGTTCTCATTTCCCAATTCTATTTTACGGTAATACATCACTGTCATATCTTTTGTTATAAACCTTCACAAATATTTTTTGATAAGAGGAGGAGAATAAATGAAGTCAATTTTTAAAAGGAGTACTCTCAGAGTATGCTTTCAAAAGAGATTATTGATCATTTAAATTATCCTTGTCCAAGGAAGATGGCTTTCTTTAATTTATGCCAAGAGCAGGGTTTTCCGCATTTCCATGATACTGCCTCAGACGTGAATTTGGCAAATGGATGGGACAGTTCTCATTGCCAACGTTTTATTTTCCTTTAAATGCCCCGAGCAACCTATGTGTGAATCAATGCATCTTTCCAAGCTACAGTTATGGCTCAGCAATAATTATAATGTGCCTGAACCAGCACTTCAAATGTCCCCTTTAATCTTTCTTGATCCTTTTCTGGCCCCCACACCCCGATCTCCCTGAGAATGAATCTGAAGACCATATTAATGAGCGAACAGCCTGGAACACCCATCTGATTTTAGAAGCTGCCCTCCGGCGAGCCTTAAATCCTCAGCCTCCACCACCTGCCCCCGTGCCCTGATGTTCTGCCCTGAGCACCTTTCATTCCTACCAGCTGATTGTGTGCAGCAAATGTTTGTAAATGTCGGCGTGGCCTGTGTCTCCTCCACGCTACAGTGAGCTTCCGCCCCCTGAAACTGTGTTTTCTGAGTCTTTTGTGTCTCCTAATGGTGCCTGGAACATTTTGCACATGATAAGGAACTCAAATAAAATGAACAATAAGCGTCCCCAACCAGCTAGAGCTTTTTACGAGGCTCTCAATGAAAACACTGAACGGCGTCGACGTCTGATACAGGCAAACATCTGGAGATGCCAGTGGCAGATGCCCAATTATGCTGAGGCTGATGAATGGGCACGAAGTTATTTAGGGCTGGTGAGCATCTCTCAGCTGGGCCTGCTGCTACCGTGGCGGCAGGCTTCCCCCTGCCCAGGGCACAGTCCTGGCAGGGAGAGGGCTGGGAAGGCTTGCTCATCCTCCCCCAGGCCAAGCCATCGCAGCTGACTGACACCAGGGTCTGCTGCCCTGTCCCCCAGGAAGAGGAGGGTGGGTTAGATTTATTTTCTCATTCACTTTTCCATTTCACAGAAAGACCATGTTTTCCAGACGAAAGTGTTAATTATACCAGAGGCACCATCAAATGGCACTAAGTGATAACTAGATGTTAGGAGGTTGACATGTATATTGTTTCAAGCAGCTCCATGATTTATTATCTAATTTAGATAAACGGCAAATAGTGATATCATAATAGCCCCCTTTTATTCTGGTTTACGCCTCATTGTCTCTGGGTAGAGAATAAGAAATGAATCATCCAACAGGCTCCAAGGGCTCTAGCGTCAGACCCAAGAGACTTCAGATCCCAGCCCGGCTGCTGGCCACAGGCAAGAGCTGTGACTGCTGGGTCTTCTCAGACCCTTTTCGAACCTCAGGGCTGAGGCCTGGGTGAGGCAAGGCACAGGGCACTGTGCCGGCATGAAGGTCGTACTGCCGGTATTAGTTGTTGTTAAGTGCTGGGCGGAGGGAGAGGATGACTCTGATTTCCACTCTCAGGGTGGGGCCCAGCGGGGAGAGGCTCAGGCGTCCGTGTCAGCCTCTGAACTGTCCCCTCCGAGGAGGGGGAGTGAAGCGGGGGGGGTTTCACACGGAAGGGCTGTGCCTGGTGGGGGGGGTGCCATCGCGTGGCTGAGCTGGCATTCTCCAGGGCCCGTGCCATGTTTACTTACGGTTCTGAACGAGGAAAAGGGATTTCAGGCCACACGCTTTACCCCAAGTCACCATTTTCATCTGCGTGCAGCTCGGTTCACTCATCAGGCCTCGCAGACAGAATGATTCTGTGCCTCGCCGCCGTGAGGGACACCTGGCGGGGCAGCGGCAGGGCCACGGGCACCATACAGTCCAGGCCAGCGGGACGGAAGATGCGGGGCGGCCGTGCGTCCCGAGGCTGCGACCCAGAACCTCGCCCAAACACCTGCCGTGGGAAAGAAACCCTGCAGTCCCCACCCACTGGTAGTGCCTTAGAAATAGGTCTTCACCCAAATGCTACAGATGCCACAGAAGATAAATCTCCAAAGTTAAACATCAAACCAGGAGGAAAGTCCCACACTCTGGGAGTTGCCAATATCAGGGCGAGAGCCAGCTTCTACCCCAGCATGGCCCGCGGGGCCCTGAAGTCTGGACACGTGACAAGGGTAACGGGACACTCAGGGCTGCCCCACTTCTGCTGCTGCCAGGATGAGGTCTCCCACACAGTGTCCAGGTCACTGGAGTGGCCCTGCCAAGTACTAGTACCCGTCCATTTCCTGCGGAAAGCTTTCTTTTCTACGTTATATTCTTGGAAACGGTGTCTCAGGCTGTTGTGACACCAGATTCTATACTGGGCAGGGCTGCAAACATGACCGGGGGGCAGGGGCACGGGTGACTCCCGCCCTCCTCCCTGAGGGGACCCTGTCTTGTCCCTGCAGTCCTGCTCCTGCCAGTTCCCTGCCAGACCCTCCGCTACCCTACCCCCTGCACCCTCGCCCTTGCCTTTGCTAAGCTGTGGTCACGGGGATTCCAGGAGAAAGCGGAAACCAGGTGAGGTGCTGCGGCCTCACCAGGAAGGACTGGTGCTGCCTGCAAATTAAGTGCATGGGCTTTCCGACAGCTCTTCCCGGCCCTCTGCCTCCTGTGTCACCCCTCTAGCCACAGGCACTCCGTAAGTGCTGTCTCAGAGAAGGGGGCCCTTCTCTTCGTGACAGGAAGATGGGGTGAAGGATTTCAAAACCAGCCCAGCCCTGGTTTTTAAAGGAGTTGGGGTAAATTATCATGCAAACAATCAAACATCGGCAAGTCCATTCATTTCAAATGTTTGTTTTCCGTAAAGAATTAGGCTTGGAAAGAAATTAATCACACCAAATCCACTTCCAAAATGCTTACAGCTCCCATGATCACGAATAATGATTAGAAGAAAAGACTTAAAAATCCTGGATGTTGAGAGCTCATGTTTGGTATTTAACGGATTCAACCAGCCTTCCTGACACCAAGAAATAGCATCCCTCCAGGGCAGTGGCTCTGTCTTCCCGTTTTCAGGCGTAAATAAAGACAGAGGTAGTGGTGAGGCCAGGGCACTTTCGTTTACCCGGAGCTCAGTTCCTACCTGCAACAAATTTGCACTGGTGTCTGCTATGAGCCAGGTGCTGTTCTGAGTGTCACAGATCCAACTGTGAGCAAAACAGACATAACCCCTGCCTTCATGGGGCTGTGCCTTCTAGTGCAGGCCGAAGGACAGGATGGAAATGCATAATGTGTTCAGTGGTGATGTTTTAGAAAGAAAAATGGAGCAGGATAAGGAGAGAGGGTGATGGAAGGGAATGTTATTCTGTACAGAGTGATACAGGCTATTCCAAGGAGGTGACATTTAAGTAGGGACGTGAAGAAGTGAGCCACGTGGGCATTCGAAGGCAGAAAACTACAAACTACAGAAAGAAAGGACCTGGGGTGGGAGGGGCATGGCACTTGGTGTACTGCACCCTGATACAGCGTCTACAAATCCACTCTCCAGCCTCAAGAGGGAAAACTAGCTCATCATCATTACAGAACAAAGCCTCCTCGCCAGCAAGTCAGCAGAGTTCCTCTCAGTCCTGATGAGCCATTCTCGCCTTTCTCAGCATCTTCCTGGAAGCCTCCTAATTCAGCACACTGACTTCCCAGGGGAGATGCATTCCAGCTGGGGGTTGCATTCCCGACTGAGATAGCAGCATCCAATGAAGAAAGGCTCTGACCAGCCAGTGCCTTAAACACTCAGTCACCCCCCACAGTGCCCCATAATAGCCAGACCACTGGGAGGAAGCCCCACACCTTCACCACTAGCGTGCACACGCCTCCACTGCCGTCACTGACCTCAGGGGGGGCCCACTCTGCGGGGCTCCTGCAGCCGGTGCCAAGACGAAAAGCCTGACTGAATCATGATTCTGGCCCGAAGCTTGTCCTCAGGTTATGACAGATGTGCATGCCAGAATCATCTTAGCACCGGATGCAGCCCCACAAATTACTTTTGTTTTCCGGATCAGAGGAAGGTCACCAGCCAGCCCTGGTGCAGGAGAAGGGTGTTGGAGGAGCTCGCAGGCAAGTCTATGAGGCAGGCTCCTGAAGCTAAGGGAATCTCTGGAACGTTGTTGGCTCCTAGTGGCCTTGGTGAGTCTACTGTGGGCCTGGGATCACTGTTCGTCAGCTAGGCTGGCAGTGGAAGAAGGAGGGGATAGAAACTTCAATCCAATCCAAAAGTAACAGATCCAGTCACCAGCACCCAGTAACCTGATTATTTGGCCTATGTGACTCCCAAACCACCAGTCAGAAGAGAAATTCTTTCCCACTCTGAACTGATCCTGTACAGGAGCTGAGAGTCTTACACCCTCAGGCACAGGAGGGCAGGAATGGCCAGCCCTGAATCTCCCAGCTTCACTTTGAACAGGGCAGCGTTGCGGTATCTAGGCACCTTTGTCAGGATTTGAAGGATGTGACCATGACAGGGTGAGGCTGCAGATGTGCACACGGCCAGTCTGGAAGGTGCCCCCATCTGTGCTTGAAGCACAAGTGTGTGTGTACCTACAATATGGTACTGAAAACCTTTGTCTCTTCCACTAATTTTTAAAAATATATATATTTTATTGATTTTTTACAGCGAGGAAGGGAGAGGAACAGAGAGTTAGGAACATCAATGAGAGAGAAACATTGATCAGCTGTCTCCTGCACACCCCCTACTGGGGATGTGCCCGCAAGCAAGGTACATGCCCTTGACCGGAATCAAACCTGGGACCCTTCAGTCAGCAGACCGACGCTCTATCTACTGAGCCAAACCGGCCAGGGCCTAATTTTTTTTTTTAATGTCAGAAAGTGCAGGTTGATTTTTGTCTGAGTCTATTCCAACTGCCACTGTTTTCTAACTCATTGGACCAGCTTCTGTATCTTGATAAATGTTACTTGAAGCCACCATATTGAATTAGGAGCTGATTATATCTGATTTACCATCTAATAGGGTTAGGTCCATTTCCTGGGATATAGCAGAAGAGCCTGATGGTCCCCAAGCTGACCCATAATTACCTCTTAAAGTTAGAGCCCAAATGGGTCGTGTCAACAAGGTCCCCAACTAAAGGGGGGACACCCCAACAGAGCTACATAGGACTAGACAAAAAGCACCATGATTTCTGGTACCTCAACAGAGCCCTTGACCCTCACCCAGGACCACATCACCCCTGATGCATGTATCTGAGGGTGGCCCCCTTCCAGTGGCCACTTGCGGAAGGCAGGAAGTGGGACCAAGAGGCTCGGTGGCAGGGTGGATTGAGAAGAGCTCTTGTTGCAGAGTCAGATGGACCTGGGTTCAAACCCCAGCTCCTCCACTGTGATCTTGGGCTGTAAGCTTTTCCTCTCTGGGCCTCAGTTTCCTCACCGATAAAATGGTGAAGACACTAGTAGAGGCACTGCTGTGGTGTAAGTGGGGAGGTGTGATGACATCAGGAACCTGGCCTTAGCCCCATGGAGCCAGGGGCTTCAGAGCATCGTGGACGTCACTGACACACCCACTTGTAACGAGGGGCTCCGCTCTGGCCATGGTCCCTACAGAAGCAATGCTGATACCTGGCCACTGGCTGAGTCTTCCAATGAAAGAGGACAGGTAACCTGGCAGTCAGGACAAAAAAAACAGCTGACTGGGCCCAGTAGGTATGGCTCAGTGGTTGAAGCAGGAGGTCACGGTTTGATTCCTGGTCAGGGCACATGCCCAGGTTGTGGGCTCGATCCCCAGGAGGGGGTATGCAGGAGGCAGGCGATTGAAGATTCTCTCTCATCGCTGATGTTTCTATCTCCCTCCCTCTCTGAAATCAATAAAAATATAAAAAACAAGCAAAACGAAACAAAAAAAAGAAACAGCTGATTTGGCTCCAAGTCCTCTAAGAAGAATGGGGGCCACCACCACGCCCCCACATTGCAGTCAGCTGGCTCTGGGGGAGCCTGGACCTGGAGGATCCGTCTATGTCAGAGTCCCCACGATGGGATGGTTGACACATAGCTCTCTGGACCCCATGGCACTAGAAGGGACTCCAGTCCCATTCCCCTCCCTCCCAGGTAGCAACGGTGTTGGGGGTGGGGCGGACACCAGGGACTAACATTCACAAATGAAGCAAGGAGGTGGCCGGATGTGCCATGGGGCAGCAGTCCCTCCTGCCTCGTCTTGCACCTCCACCCTGAACCCAGAGTAGGAGCCCTGGCGGTAGCAGAGGCCAGCAGGGCCTCAGCCTGCAGCCCAGCCAGGCCTGACTCTGAATCCTGAAGTGACCCAGAGGGACAGTTTATTCCTTCGGTGTTTGAATGACAGTCCGAGAGCTGTGAGGCACGGGGAGGGGCTCTGCAGGCCTGAGGAGCCCAAAGGATCTGCTCTCTTTGTTCAGAGCCAACAACTACAGGCTTAGTGTTTAAAAACGTCTGAGTCAACAGAGGGACTGTTTATCAATATTTAAAAACAGAAATGTAATTAGAGGCTGGCGAACCCCCAGAGCTCCTGGCCACGATGTCAAAGGCTTCCTTGACCCGGAGCCGGGAACGGCATGCACAGCGACCGCAGACACGGTCTGCCACAGTGTGCTCGGCCGCAAACCCCACGGACAGGCGCCCACCAGGGCTCGTAACGGAGTCTGTGGCTAATGGAATGGCATTTCACATGTGTGCGCATGTTTTCATTCCTAGGTGGTTTTTCTTTCTAAACTTGGTAATATGGGCATTCTATTTTAAGAACACTAATTACTGCCCAATGTTAATGTAACTAACGTGAACAAAAAAGCCCAACTTTGAACTGAGGAAAGGAAACACAAGTAATTTATGGGGTAATTTTGTGTTCACGTCCCTCAAGATTGCCTGAGAACATGTGTCTAATGCATTTATTTCTGGTCAAGAGAAGTGAATAAGCAGCTTTTCGGTGGGTTCTGGAGAAGGAGGCGCTGGCTGGCCACATCTGCCTCAGAGACGCCGGCGCAGGCCACCTCAGGCCACCTCGGGCCAGGCTCCCTCCTCGGGCCTCAAAGAGGTAGTGTGAGGAAGGTAAAAATAGGGTGAGGGACTCAGCAACAGCTTTGACACATGGTTTTCTCATTCCCGGGACTGCCACATGCAGCCCTCCTTTTCCAGCTATTCTAAGTGAAAAAGAAATGAAGATTGTCTGAGAATGAAATAAAAACAGGGCTATATTTTAGCCACCTTTTCTGCATTCTTCCACCTTCTCCCAAGGGCTCCTTTTGGCTCCTCTTTCCACACCAAGCCCAAAGTGGGATGACCCCGAGGTTCTAGCCTTGACCCCTTTTCTCCTCTGCCTGCCCTCCTTGAGAACAGGCGTCTACAGCTGTGACTTTATCACGGGGTCCAAGTGGTCACAGCCCTGCACGCTCCAGGCACCTGCTCGCCTCTTCGATGTCACCTCCCGTCCCCCACACCCAGGGGGCTCTAGGCTGCTGGTACAAAGCCCAGTGGGTGTGCGATCGAGGGGAGGGGTGAGAGCTGTAGAACTGAGCCTTGGAAGATGGGTGCCAAGTGGACCGACCGGGAAGGGTGTTCCAGAGTCAGGGGACAGCATGTGCGAAGGCATGGAGGCGTGAAAGAGCATGGCATGTTCCAGGAAAGTGAGCGCTACAGGTTGGGCTGTCAGAACGAATGAGTAGGAGGAAGGGGAAGGCAGAATTGAGGCTGAGGAGGGCAGGGCCCCATCTCCAAGGGCCCCCATGCCGGATAGGTGGGAAGATTTGTTCTGTGCTCGAAGGGAGGTCTGGAGGTGCTGGACCAGGGCGGAATGAACTCAGAGCTGCTCGTGTGGGAATCACGGGCCTGACATGGAGTGTGATGGAAGCGCTCAGATGCAGGCCTGGTGACGGCAACCGTGCAGGAAGAGATGAGGCCAGGCAAGAGGGGAGCAGGGACTAGAAATGGATGCAGACCTGCGAGGATTGGCCTTCATTCTGGATAAGATGGGGTGAGGGTGAGGGAGGGGCCAAAGACAGAGCAGGGAGGGCAGGCTGGTCAGTTGGGCCCAGGGAACCAGCTCCACCTCCAACCTCCTCTCTGTCACTTTCAGGCGCTCTCTCTTCTTTCTTTAACTGCCAACAATACGACACCAAATACTTTTTAATTGCTTAATGTAGTTCCTTGTTTTTAACCTATAAAGAATGAGTAAATTGAATGGTTTCTATTTCCTCCTCAAGCAGAAAAGCAAAGTTCCCTTCAGTCTCTAGTGTATATGAATGTCTAGATTTTTTTTCTTGATGAATTAAAAAAAAAAAAAGACAATTCAGACTCCAGGATGAGGTTTGGTGAAATCCCTTCGGTGCCCTCCCCGCCCCTGAGAGAGCCTGGGGCTCCCTGGGGGACCCTGACAGGACTCTTTACCTGTGGGATCTGCGGATCTTCCTCACAGCCAGAGGGCATGTTCTTAAACCCTGGGATGATGACATTTTGATAAAGTTTTAAAAACCGATTTCACTTTGCAAGACAAACAGCTAATAAAATAGATTCTTTTTTGGTAACCACCCATACAGCAATCAATCTGTCACTCGGAAGATTGTTTCCCGAGAGGTGTGAAATGAGGCCACTCTGGAGTTCTGTGGGAACAGAGAGCCCCCGGGAAGCCTTCCTTTCACCACCGAAAAGCAGGGAACCTCTGTGATTCAGAGCCCAGGAAAGACCCGGCTAATCAGCTGCTCAATCAATACCAACTTCTGGAAGGCAAGCAGGAGGCAGCTGTCCCACTGTCTACATGCCGCCGGCCCATGTCTACCGTCACCTCGTTTCTCTTCAGTTGCCTCTGTTAATTTTCAATTCCATCCCAATTGGGAGGGGGGGGAAGTGTTTCCCACACAGGAGGCTTGCAGAGAGCTGGGGGGAGGGAGCTCTGCTGTGCTGTAGCCATTCAAGTAATAACTTAAAACAAAGGGTCATTTCGACACCACCAACAAAAGTCAAAGGACAAGCCTGGGTCATAAGACACCACCTGAGGCCACATCAGATAAAGAGAACTTCCCCTCACTCACTTTCTTCAGATTTGCTTGGTTGCCTCATGTTTTTCTACCTTTATTTTCCCTTAGTCATCATTTTCTCACTGCTTTAAAAAAAAAGTCCCATTATGTTGTACATAGAACACAATTTCATCATCTTAAATCTTTTTTTTTTTTTTTGCAAAAGATGGACTAGATCTTAGTTACTCAGAACCTCCCTCAAAGCAGCTCTAACTGAAGAATTCTGCTACGTTAAACTTAGAAGGGAAGCAGGCTGCTGCAAGTACTGCACAGCAGTGTCTGCCCACAGTAGGCCCTCAATAAATGTCAATTGTTTTTAATGATGGAATCCTAAAAGCCTTAGGGACAAATAAGATGAACTGGGAGATAACTACTTTGAAATAAATAAATAACCTAATATCACTAACAGGAACATATCAGAACACTGGTAAAACTATAAAAGAATTTTAAGACATCTGGAAGTAGTAGTTGGCATAACTAAAACAACAAAACGAAGAAATCCGTGATGTTGAGGATAAAATAAAACATCAAACCAGAAATGTAGACAAAGAAAACAAAATGAGGTTCAAATAACTGATTTGGAAATGGGAAATGGTATCACAGCCCTAAAATAGGAGAGAGAAATAAATGGAATGAGGCATATGATAAGGGAAACATCAGGAAAGAAATAATACAAGAAAAGTTTTCAGAGATGAAAAAATAGCTCATCCTAGAACTAAACACATGGTACCTTTCAAGTTTAACTCTAAGGGAAAGAAGTAAGCATTTGCTAAATTTTTGAATGATAAATTATCTGGAAAGCTAAAGTAAAGGGAGATTTGTTATTTTGGTTTTTTGTTAATTATCACCCACCCGAGGATATTTTTTCCATTGATTTTTAAAGAGAGTGGAAGGAAGGGGGAGAGACAGAGAGAGAGAAACATCGATGTGAGAGAGACACATCAATTGATTGCTTGGATTGAGCCTGTAACCGAGGTACTTACACTTGACCAGAAGGGAACCCGTGACCCTTAGTCCACGGGCTGATACTCTAACCACTGAGCAACCGGCTAGGGCATTATTTTGAAATTGGATAAAATGACAAGAGAGTTGGCATCATAAATAGTGAAGATAAGATGAACCTCAGGAAAAAATGTGCAATTCTAACCACATATCAGTTATGCTCCTAAACAAGACTTGCTCTGAGCAAGTAAAAGAAAACTAAGTCATTTAAAAATTGGGGCAAATTTGTGCACAGTTATACTTTTTAAAAACAAAGGAGAATGTCTGACTTTTTATAAAAATGTAAAAGACAAAAGCTGATATAGCATGACACTGGAATTAGAATGAACCAATTGAAAAAGAAAGAATAATACGTGATCTGAAATGTAATCACTCCGAAGACTTCACCTTCACTCTAATAATTCCCAAATCCTGATCCAGCCCAGTTCTCCTCTGAGTTCTAGGCCTGAATATCCCACGGTCATGTGGTCACATCTTATGCAAATATCCCTCAACACCTGCCTTCCCTCACCTCACCCCTGGTTAGTGAGCAACTTCAGTGCCCATACTGTTGTCTGAGCTGGAAACCTCTAAATTCATTCCTGGCCCTTTCCATGCTCCTCAAGCCCCCCCTCGATCTCATCTATCTGCATTCGTCTGCTGGGGCTGCCATAAAGAGAACCAGAGGCTGGGTGGCTTAAACAACAGGAATTTACTTTCTTACAGTTCTGGAGGCTATAAGTCGAAGATCAAGCTTCTGGCCGATTTGGTTTCTGGTGCAATCTTTCTGGCTTGCAGTCTTCACATGGCCTTTCCTCCAGGGGTGTGTGAGGAGGTGGGAGCTCTCTGATGATTGATTTCAGAGAGGAAGGGAAAGGGAGGGAGAGAAACATCAGTGATGAGAAAGAATCATTGATCAGCTGCCTCCTGCACGCCCCCTACTGGGGATCGAGCCCGCAACCTGGGCATGTGCCCTTGATCGGATTTGAACCTGGGACCCTTTAGTCTGCAGGCCGACACTCTATCCACTGAGCCAAACCAGCGAGGGCTCTCTGATGTCTTTCTTATAAGGATACTAATCCTATCAGATCACAGCTCCTCCCTTATGACCTCATTTAACCTTAATTTCTTTTTAGAGGCCCCATCTCCAAATACAGCCACACTGGGGATTGGGGCTTCAACATATGAATGGGGGGTGGGGGGCGGTGCTGGTGGTAGAGCTCCTCTCACCAGCCAATCCCTAGCAGTTACTCTGGGGTATTTCTTCACCCCACCTAAGGTCGTAACCAAATGCACACATCCACCTGAGCATCCCTGTCCAGCCATGCTTCTTCTCTTACCTTGGTTTTGGGGCTCAAGGGGCAACTCCTTCACCAGAGTTTAGTCAAGACCTTTCCCCAATGCCAGCAGCTGCTCCACACCCTCACCTCCAGGGACTTCTGCCACCCCAACCTAGTCTCAGATCTGCATGAAGTCTGCCCCTGACCTCAGCTGGAGGGCTGTGTGACTGCAAGTGTTACCAAACCTCTCTGGGCTTGAACTTTGCTGAAAGCAGCTGGCCCCAGCACCACCATGCAGATAAATCATCCTCGTAGGTGCCAGGCCCTTTGCAAACATTATTTCCAGCCCCATAAAGTCTGTGTTATTATCCTTATTTCAAGAAAGTAGAAACTGAGGCTTGGAGAAATGCCTGGCCTGAGGCCATGACTTACTGGCCTCGGGAGCAGGCCTGTCCGACTCCGCAGCTGTTTCTGCTGCCCAGGCGGTGTCTCGGGAGAGGCAGAGGCATCCAGGAACGTGGACCAAGCTCTGTGTGTCTGGGGACATGGACTTACTTGGAGCTGCACGTCCATCAGGGGTCAGCCCAGGTGCTGGTCTGTGGTCTAGGGGCCTGTGGGCAGGAGGCCCCTGGTGGACAAGCAGGCAGGCGCGTGCGTAGGACCATGGCTGGCTCTATGGACACTGCCTTGCTGTGCTGGGTACACGGCCCACTTTCCGTGCCCGCCCCCTCAGGCCTCCCGGCCCCCACTCCCACTGCCTACTTAAGCAAGAGGCCCCGACTCCACTGGCTCAGGCACCGCCAGCTTCCAGAGTGGGAGAGCCGCGCTGCAGGCCTCGCGCCCGGGATGAAAGGTCCTTCTGTTTCACCAGTTCCTGCCGGTGCGTTTTGAATGATGCTGCTGAGCTGGGTGGTGGTGGGAGCTGATTCTGCTCACCTGGGAGGGGACGGAGCCGTGTGGCTGGCAGAGGGAGGCTCTGGTGGAATGTTTCCCATTTTAATCCCCGACTTGATGTGATCTTATTTTCAAAGAGGGGGGAAGGCTGTAGTTTGTGAAAGGACAGAGGAGAGCACATATCAAAACAAGGTCTGGCTCAGAATATCAACGATCTGACATGTAATTTTAATGTCCTGTAATTTTAAGGTTGTGGAGATTCCATTTCCCCTCAGGAACCCCTCCCTAAATAGTTAGTTCCTGTCATTTAATTCTAATTTTAAAACACACACTGGGTATTTTTTCCAGAAGAGTTTGGTAAGGGAGCAAGGCTGGACAGCTAGAGGGGCCGGTTTGGGGGACAGCTGAGGGAATGTCCCGGACACACTCTCATTGAGATGAGGAGTGAGCAGAGGGCAGTGGAGCCGAGTCGCACAGGCCGGATGGCTCAGGAGAGGCCTGCCTCTTCCCAGGGGGTGCCAGCCTGTGGTCTGAGGTCAGGTGAGCCCAGCAAGAGGGTGAAGGACAGAGGTTCATGCAGGTTGCAACCCTGGCAGATGTCGCAGGGACAGGGACAGGGACAGGACCTCCCCTGGAGGCCAGGACAGCAGCTACCCTCTGACCTCTCAGGAGGCTGGGCTCCCAGGCTGTGGGTAGGAGAGACACCTACCTACCAGATGCTTAACTCAGAGGAAATAAGCCAGGGTGCCCACACTGAAGCAAGGGCCGTAGGGGAACACAGGTCACCGGGGGTAGAGCTAGGACCTCGGAGCTCCGACTTCCTTCCCCACCCTCATCTGGCAGCACCAAGTACCCATGCTCATTTGGTCCTGGCCGTGGCCATTCAAGACTTTGTAGTGACCCCCAGGATTACAGGGGAGGGGGCATCTGAGACTCACAGGTTAAATAACTCGCCCAACACCATTCATGACTGGAACCCACGTGTCACGGGAGCTTTTCTGTATGGATTCCTAATCAGGAGGGCACCAACTGTTTGCCAAGTGAGGAGTCACTCCTTCCAGTCATTCTGCAAACATCTCTGGCTTGGGGGGCAGAGGGACTGGGACTCCGGTTTCAGATTCTTCTGAAACACTTAGTTTGGGTGACTTTACATAAAGAACAGGGAATGGTCCAGTGGGGAGCTGGGGTGGGAACAGTCTCCCTACCTGGGATGTGGGATGGTTAGAGGACTTTGGGCAGGAAGCAGAACTGGCTGGAGAAGGTGGAGAGCCAAGGAGCGCCGCCCGGGAGCCCTCGCCTGATGGGGGCTCAACTTCCAGGGCCTGAATCCAGGGATCAGGGCCAGGAGCTAAGATCGGCTGGAAAGTTGGGGTCTGGACTTAGGACTGGGCTAAAGAGCCTGCACTGTTTATCTGAAGCCAAAGGGCAAGCTCAGAGGGTTGCCTGGGGCCAGGAATCAGGGGGTGGGACCAGATATCACGCAGGGCCGACACCTGAGGTCAGGGACCCAGCTAGAAGGGTGGGGCGGGCCAGACAACAGGACCGCCTAAGAGCCCCCAGTGGGGCACCAGTGACTTGGGCAGAGATCTCGGACTGAGTTTGTGAGTGATGCGGGAAGCTGATAGCAGCCCGCCCTGCCACCCCCCTCCACCTCCGCTGAGCCTCTCCTTCCGAGTCCTGTGTACTTCCCCTCCCTTATCTGCTGCCAAATCCCCCTAGTTCTTCCTCCCCACAGCCTTCCTCCCCCACCCCACCCTGTCCAGTCCTGGTAACCACTGTTCCCCGTCCTGGGCCTGGCTCAGTTTTCCCCCCACCCCAGGTCTCCCCTGGGGAGAGCTCTGGTTGTTCTGGCTTCACCTATCAGATCAAACCCAGGCCCCGCGGCAGGAGCTCTGAATTTGCCTCTCCCCTCCCCCACCCTACACGCTTCCGCCCGCTGCCGATCTGTCCAAGTCAGTCCCACAAACCTCCCTTCCCACCCTCTCTGGCTGCACTAAGTCCACGGGGACAGCGGGGCCCACACCCTCTCCTCGGCGACATGGAGGGTGCGGCAGTGCCTCCTGCAGCCCGGGCGGGGCCCCTGGGCCATTGTACCCTGCTCACCTGTGCCGGGCTGTTCTGCTGCGGGTTGAGCTCCAGCCGCCTCTATAAACCGCTCATCGTCTCCTTTCAGGTCCCTGACCCCACAGTGACGTCCACTCTTCAGACAGAAGGAAAAGAAGGTCCCATCGGCCCAGCCTCAGGTAAGACAGGGGCTCCTTAAATAATGTTTTATTTAAGCGGTGCTGTGTGAGATTGCTTCAGAAAAGGTTCTGCTGCTGAGTTAAAAAGTCTGAAAACACAGCTCTGGGCTCAGCAATCAGACAGGCAGTTGGGTCCTATTCCGAAGCAGGCCTCCTGTGGAATACAGTGCCCGCAGAGAAGGTATGCCTGATACACCCAAGATGGAGAAAATACAAACTCCTACAATGGGTAAAAAAAGCATGGAGGCAGCACTTCACAAAAATGAAGGAATACAATTTAAGTATCCAGTAAAATGGAACCAGATATCGTTACCCAATAAACTTTTAAATTTTATTTTAAGGCTAAAAGCCAGAGCTGGTAGGGATGCTATGAAACAGACACTCTCAAACGAGTTGGGTGGAGAGCAGTTTGGCAATATATATCAGAAGCTTTAAAGTTTACCTGGTCATTCTACTCTCGAGTCCATCAATAATTCAAACTTCTGGGCCATTCTCAGGAATAAAGGCAGAAACTAGCAACGCAGTGATCCCAACAATGGGCAACCTCAGTCCAGGAACCAGGACAGCAAGACCATTATAAAAACCTTCCCCCTCCCAAATGTTGGCAAATTAAATTTTTTTTGGAGGGAGGGGGGCGTTGCCAGGCTGGGGGTAGAGAGTTTTGAGGGCCCAAGGTGATGGTGACTGGAAGGAAGAACAGAAGAGGAGGTGGGTGAGGCTGGCAGTCCACAGGGAGGGGGAAGATGATTGGGATCTTCACTAAGGCCTCAGTGAGAGTGGGTGACAAATGTCACCTTCAGGGGACTGGACAAAAGTGGTGAGGATCTTGTTTTGTGGAACTTGAGGGGGAAGAACAAGCAGAACAAGGGAGATAGCGCCAGGTCTTTTGTACTCTTCCCTAGGAACATGTTCTGGGTTAGGGACCTGTCCTGGGTTAGGGACCTTGGTTCTGGACAGCGCTCATTTACATATTTTGAATATGTTTGCATATCATTTGTATTCACCCTTGCTGAGAAAGGTAGAGAGGAAAGGGAAACTCGAGTCAGGTGACCTCATCAGTGTGAAGAGCACATTCTGCGAGGTGTGTGCTGTGTGACATCTGCTCAGATGTCCCCAAGAAATGGATCTGTTAGTTCTGCTTGTCTGATGCTCATTTCTAGTCTCCCTCACATTGTTGCTATGGACTGCCTCATTGCTGTGCCCCGCCTCACAGGGACGGAGAAAGGAAAGGAGGGAGGGAATGAGTCTGAGGTCTTAAGCAGGCTGCTGGTACCCAGAAAGCTGGGTTGCTAAAGCCATCCTGGCTGGACTCTAGGTTTGCTGGGGGCAGGGCTGACACTTGACAGTCAGTCATCCAGGTTCCTATTATCTGCCCACTATGTGCACAACACACAGCTAGGATCAGGTGATGGGATGGAACACTTGAGTGCCTGCAAGAGGACACAGAATTAGAACTCAGATCTTGACTTTCCCAGGACTGGAGGTTGAAGTGATTGGGTAAGCACTTCACCCCCTACTCCCCGAGCTCCAAGGCTGCTGGTGTTGGCCATGTGGGCAGAGCCTCTGATCCTGCAGAGACACCCCATAGGGCCACACATAAGGCTCTCCCTCCTTTAGTTTTGAGGGAAGAAATAGACCAACACTGCTGGAGCCTCCTTTCCCTCAGTCCTGTTTCTAGCTGGGTAGAGCTGAAGGTATGAGGGGCTGGTCACCTTTCTGGTGTGCAGACTGCAAACATAATAAATGTATGAAAACTGCCATCTGTCCTGAGAGAAATGGCCTGCTTAAGCCAAGGCCCCTAGTCATCCCTGGGGCCATAGAGGAGGGGACTGGTGGGGTTTTGCAAAGAGACCATCACTGTGACTTCCAAACCTTAAGCCCCTCTGCTGAGGCCTTATCCCTTCACACAGATGAGGGTTGTGAGGGAACAGCCCCAGCAAAGGCATGGAAGACTAGGAGGGCATGGTGGGAACTGTGCAGGTCAGGGCCCTGGGACTCTAGAAGCAGGAGAGGAGCAGAGCCATCAGGCTGCTGGGTCTAGCCTGCCCTTTCCTACCCTTTCTTCCCTGCCACATGCATCTTCCTGGGGGCAGCTGGGGCCACTGAAGAGTTTAACGGGGGAGCAACGTGGTCCGACGTGGAGCATAGAAAGATCCTACCAGCTTCCAGGAGGGCCACAGGGCGGGGGGAGGCCAGCTCAGGGAGACCAGATGGTGGCTGTTGCAGTTTCTAGGTGGGATGCTGAGGCTGGGCCTGGGCCTGGGCCTGGCAGGACCTGGGAATGGAGACAAGGGGTTAGGGAGGCAGAACAGTGGGCCAGTGAGAGGAGGCAGGGTATGGAGGACTGCTCAGGAGACAGAGCAGGTGTTGGAGAAGTGGAAGAAGAAGAATGAACTTTTAGGGGGAGATGAAGAGCTGTCCATCAAACTCATGAGGTCAGAGATTAGGAGAGACACCTGGGCTGGCTGTCATCTGGAAACAGGTGACTCAAAAGGGGTCAACAGAGAAAAGAGAGAAGACGCAAGGGAAGGTCCAGCTCCTGAAGGGTGTGCAGGGGAAGAGGGGACGAGGGGCTCTGAGAAGGAGCAGTCTCAAGTGCAAGAAGGGAACAAGAAGGAGGAGAGACAGATAAGAATCAAGCAGCTTAAGCCTCCTGTTGGGCCTATTTCTTAAAGCAAATCTGGTTGAAACTGAACAGACTGGTTTCTCATTGATGCTGACCTCTGTTCTGTTAATTTTCTTTCCAAAACTTTACCGGACACCCTGTCCACCTTCTGTCTAGCAGTGGGGGTGATGCAGGTAGCCTCAAGTTGGGGGTCTTGGCAGAGGGTCACTCGGCCCTCCCAGAGCGCAAGACACAGGCCCAGCCGGCCTGCTAGGCTCTGAGCTATAGCTCGCTGTGGCTCTGAGCCCATGGCCTGCTTGAGGCTTGCTGGGTCTGTATGGTGCAGGTGAGATGCTAAGCAGACATTTTAAGCATTTAAGTTAAACAAACCCAACCAGGGATAAACTATGTCAGTGTGTCAGATCCTCCTCTCAGGCCTATTTCCCACAGCTACTCCCCCGTCCCACCCCCAGTCTCTTCATGGCCTGCAGTCTGGGATCTAGCGGTCAGGACGCCCTGAGTGACTCCGCCTCCCTAGTGCCCTTTCTCAGCTCTCTGAGACCTCCTTCCCTTGCTCACTACTGGCTTCACCCGCCACCTACCACTTCCCTGTCTCCATACCCTAGGACAGGGGTGGGGAACATCCGTATAAGACCTGCAAAATCATTTGGTCTGGCCCTGCCAAGACATTAGGGATCAGTTAATTAAATGTCTGACCAAACATAGCAGGCTAATTTTTAAGTTGATAATTTTGTTTGGCCTGCAAATGATGTTATAAATACCCAAATGGCCCTTGGCAGAAAAAAGGTTCCCCACCCTTGCTCTAAGAGGACCCCCCACACTCAAATATGCTCGCCTAGAAAGCAAAGGCCCCGCCCCCAGAGATTCTTGGCCCTCGCTGTGAAATACCCTTTGCAATCTCAGTGTTGCATCTGTCTCATAAGAGATGTACCCTGAGCATCCCCCTGCCTCCCAGCCTACCAGCTGCTGCCCGGCCCTTCCCCTCGCCAGCCCTGGCACGCACCTGTCAGCCAGAAGATCCGGCTGTGTCTGACCACGCCCCGCCTCCCAGGGCTGACCCCAGACTATCAGGCATGGGCTGTTGGCTCCATCTCAAGATACAGTCCACCTCAGTCCAGCTTTGCAGGCCCTGCTTGGCCCCTGTGGCCAAGCCCATACACAGATCTCTGGCAGAAGTTTCTAATGGATTTACTTCCCCATGTTTACAGGTTTACTTTGCTACCTATATCATCAGCCACGGCAGAAACAGTTTCCACTAAAAATTAAAAGATTAAGGCTCAGTTCCCCTGAGGCCTCATGGTCCCAAGGACCATGGGCACAAAGCAGGAGCTGACTTCTCAGTCCACACATTGAGGAGTTGGAAGGAGAGAGCCTCCCACCTGGTCTGGATTCAAGGCAGAGGAACCTCATTATTACCATTTAACAATGAAGATCTTTCTCAAAGAGGGTCGGATCTGAAGGGTGACCCTGGGAAACGGAGAGCTGTCCATCAGGAAGGCTTGTTTTTGGTAAATGGGCTGATCAAATGCCAAATCGGAAGCCTCCTCTGTGTGTCAGGATAGGACAGGTTCTGCTGTGGCTTATCATCACAGGTTTTCTTCTCTCTAACTGCACGGGGCTTAGCTGGGGTCCTGCTCCGGGCCTCCTCAACCTGGGACCCAGGCTGATAGAGCAGCCACCACCTCAAACACTGGATGCATGTGGCAGAGGGGAGCTCTGGAAGGTCTCACACCTGCTGTTCAGTACGCAGGCCCAGCAGTGACCCGTACCACTTCTACTCACAGCTCACTGGTCAGAGCTGTCACATGATCTACCCAACCACAAGGGGACCAGGAAGTGCAATCCTGCCTCCTGCCTGAAAGCAGACGTCAGCTGCTCTAGGGACCAGGGAAAGTGGGGAAAACGTCCTGTCCAAGGCTTGGAGGCAGATGTGAACAAGAAAGGACAAGGCTACCCAGAACTTCACAAAGGCAAAGCGTGCTTATCCTTTTAAAGTAATCACTCCTGAATGAAGAGGTGTCGCTGTCTTCATTAGCATGTCTATACCAGCAATTTGGGGACACATAACCTCCATAACTAGAGCCAAGAGATCTTGTCACCCTTTTCAGAGTAGGATTCAACAGCCAAGAGCAGGTATAGACAGGCCTACCACTACCAGAGGGGCAGGGCTGAATTGGAACCCAGAGCCTCAGAAGGCCCTTGGAAGCAGGTTGGGTGGCAGAAATTAGATGGAACTTGGGGTACTCGACCCAGCATCTCTCCCCCACTGACGGACACATGACTAATTCACAGTCTTATGCAGATGAGGCTCTAAGTCTCACCCCTGTAGGCAGCAGACTCCATCAGCCTCCAATCCTCTCCAGTTATACATTCTGGTGCAGGACCTGGCCCAAAGGCAGGTTGGAGGCCTCCCCAAGCAAGCAGGTTTGGCCTGAGCTGGAGCATCCTTTCTTAAGGGGAGGTGGTCTTCTGGCTGGTTCTCTCAGAGTCAAGGGCTCCTGTGGTACCCTGTGCAGAGGGAGGACCTCAGTATAGCAGTGGCCCAGGGTCCAAGATCTCTGAAAGGTCCAAAGACAAGGGCCTCAGCTCTCAGTGGTGAGCGAGCTCCGGTCTTGGCCTAGAAATCTGGCCCTCAGCCCAGCCACCCAGGGTTGCAGCGAGGGTTGGTGAGATGCCATTGTCTGATTTTATTTACTCACTAGAGGCCCGGTGCACGAATTTGTGCATGGGTGGGGTCCAGCCGGTCCACTCCGATCGGGGTGGCGGAGGCCAACTGGGGGTGGGGCCAGCCGGGAGGAGAGGCTGCGGCCAGCCCTGAACCCTGGTCAAACTCCCGGTTGAACTCCCAGTCAAGGGGACAATTTGCACATTAGCCTTTTATTATATAGGATTTGCAAGGATTTGCTTTTTAATCTCTGCATAAATCCTCCTGGAGGACTCAGTTTGTTAAAATGTTCTTTGCAGAGAAAATGTAAGGCTGACTGTGAAATGATTCCCTTCAGAAGAATGTAGCAAGTCTGTTCTGTTTTAGGAAGGTTTGTTGTCTTCATCTGTGTTCTCTGGTGCCTTGAAATGCCTACACACCGCTCAGCCGGCCAATCCATTCCGGGAGGAAACACTGAGCTTGAAACGCAGCTGAACACCGGGTCTGCAACAGTCATACCATTTGTGTGGACTTGTATTTAAAGTTCTACTCCCACAGAAAGTATGTTGTCATTTCTTCTTTGGCAAAGTACGTTCCAAGCCTTGTTCAGCTCATGAACCATTAACATCAGCCCTCATGTCAGGGAAGCGGGGACGTGGCTGGAACAGAGGCCTCACCCCGAGAAGCAAGATTCCTCCTGGTCTCCATCCCTGAGGAGGTCTCCCTGAGGGAGGAGGTGGCACTGGCTGGCTGGGACACGCTGGGGGCTGGCACTCAGTCAGCCATGCAGCACATGCCACAGAGCTCACCTGAGGAGGGGACGTGACCTGTGGGGGGAGTTCCAGGATCCCCTGCTTAGGGCTTTTGGTGAGGCTCAGTTCAGGCACAGACCCCAGCACCTGGAGGTCTCAGAGCACCTGAGGCCAGAGGCCACGCCCATCTAGATGCCCAGCTGTTGGCATGTGGCCTCCTGGTTTGAGCCTCACTTAGGGATGTTGAAGCCTCCTCTCCGGTGGTTGCACTGCCAGCCCCAGTCCTGCCCTGGAGCTGCCTTGTCAGTGCTCAGATGGAGAAGACCCTGGGAACAGTGATCGCAGACCTGATTTTCACCATGGAGGAGGCCCCACCCCGTTTCCCCACCGGGGCTCAGCCTCCCTGAGAGCACAGGGCTGGTGGGAGCCCTATGGGCTTCAGCTTCCGGCAGACTCTCAACCGACAGATCTGGCTGCAGACAGGCTCCTGAGTATAGTACAAGGGTCCGTGGGAAGGAGAGATGCTGCTCCAAACGGCTCAGGTGTGGACTCAGGTGCCAGCCACCATCCAGCCTGTCCTAATGGCCCCCTTTTCAGTCACCAATAGGTGATTCTGGAATGGCAAGCAGTAGAGGGTAGGGTGGTCAGATCTTCAACCTCAGCCCCCTCCTGTGATGGAGCCCATACTCTGAGGCAGCCGCCCCATGTCACTGCAGCACAAGGTCCTAAACCCAGGGGTGCTGCTATTTTCAACATTAGGTTGGTTCCGGCATCCCTCGCATATATGCCTCCAACCTGGCTTGAGATTTGCTTTCCAGTCACGTAAGAATCAGCTTAATCTGCCTTCTGAGTTCTGACATGGAAATGCCGAGGCTGGCTGACTGAAGGAGTGCACGGAGCTGCGCGCAGCCTGTTCCTATTCTCAGAAACCACATGATGCATTAATAGCTCCCATGGAAAGTTTCTCTGAAAATTTTATAGCCCCTTTGCCTGCACCTGGCTTCTGCGGAGCCCTGGGACTTGGGCTTGCACAAGCAGCCCACGACAGACAGTTCTACCAAAGATGGAGGCCCCAACATGCCCTGCACCCCCCTTGCCCCTCAACTGGGATAGCAGGGTGCCCTCTTTGTCAAGCAAATGACCATATGAGGAGGAAACCTGAAGGCTCCAGCTGTATCTTGGGAGCCTTTGCAGCCAGACTAGTAATAAAAATATTACTAGAGATGTGGTAGGCACTGTGCTAAGCGCAGCACATGCATCGTCCCTAACTGCCCTGAGACAGTGTTCTTACGCATGCTTATGAGATGAGGACACCACAGCTCAGAGGGCTAGTTAAGAGTGTGTCCAGCCCTAACCGGTTTGGCTCAGTGGATAGAGCATGGGCCTGCGGACTGAAGGGTCTCAGGTTCGATTCCGGTCAAGGGCATGTACCTTGGTTGCAGGCAAATCCCCAGTAGGGGGTGTGCAGGAGGCAGCTGATCGATGTTTTTCTCTCATCGATGTTTCTAACTCTCTATCCCTCTCCCTTCCTCTCTGTAAAAATAAGTAAAATGTATTTTATAAAAAGAAAAGAAAGGAGTGTGTCCAATATTCAGGGACCTGACCCCATCACATCTGACACCTGACTTGGTGTTCGGAATGGCTGCACTGCTGTCTCCGGAGTGATGCTCACGGAGCACAAACCAGGACACCAGGTGTTGAAGGGCCTTCCAGGACTCAGGAGGGGGCCCCTCTTTGTCCTGTGGGCAGGCCAGGTTGTGCCATAGGAGGTTTTCACAGGGGTAGAACTGATAAGAATTGAGTTTTAGACATGAGCTTGTAGACAGGATCCCTTTGGTGGTAAGTGACAGAAAAGCAACTCAAAGTGACTAGAGCAAATAAAAGGGTAATTTGTTGACTTGTTAACTAGAAAGTCTAGGAGTTGTGTTGGCTTCAGGCAGAGGGAAATTGGAGTTCAAAGATGTCACCATGGCTTGGCTTCTCTCCTTCCAGCCCTAATGCTTTTCCCTCTCAAGGAAGGCTCCAGAAGCTTCAGGTTCTTAGTGCTTCCATCTCAAAGAAAATGCTGAGGGGTCCAGTAAGAGTTCTATGGAGAGCTTGGGTCATATGACTATTCAGCTTGAGGTCAGGGGGCTGTGGTGCCGATTGGCCTGGTGTAGCTCACTGCCCTCTCCTTGGATTGGAGTGGGGCTGACAAAAGTGGGTCTGCCACAACCAGAGAGGTGGAGCAGGCTAGGACTTGGGCCTGTGCTGGTGCCTGAGACTCCACTGGAAGCTCCCAGGCTGGGAGGGGGGCAGGTAGGGGGATGTCCTGATGTGCAAACAGACACGTGCCTGATTAGAGGGACAGTGGGACTGTGCATAGGAGGGGTAGGGAGGCGAGGGAGGGCTTCAAGGAAGGAAAGGCAGCTGCTTTGGCTCTAGATGAGTGGCAGGCATTTACAGGCACAGCTGTGTCGGTGGGAATCCCACTAGGGCACACATGCCGTGCCAGACCCCCAGACCCAGTTCTGCTTCTGGGATGTGGCTTTCGGGGACTAACCTGGATTTGTCTGACGCCCGTCACTCAGAAAGGCTCCTCTCGGTCGTTCTTTCTGATCTCCCAGCTACGAGTTGACTTCAAGTTTCAGCAGCTCAGAGCTCACGTTGCCATGCCAACCCCTCCCCTGCAGGCATCCAGGCAGAAATGGGCCGGCCCCATCTCGGGGCTGCCAGCCGATGTGAGCACATTCTAGTAATTGGATTGGAGCAATCCTCTCAGCCTTTCCTGCGGAAACCTCGGGCTTGGCCCAGCTCCTGCTAGACCTGAGCCTGTGGATACAAAGAGGATGGGAGGTGCTTCAGGACTCCCAGCCCTGATGCTCGATGGAAGGCTCCGTGGGGACCAGATGGAAGGGCATGAAGGAGGGACAGGCCCCATCCTAGCCTCACATGAGAAAGCTCCGACCCTCATCAACTTCCCAGAAGTTCTCCAAGGCTCAGCGATCCCAAAAGATGATGCGGGCTTCGTCAGAGGGGCCGGGGCTTGCCTCCACCAGCAGAGCTGAGGGCTTGCTCACTTTCCACTGCAAAAGACATTCAAATTCAAGTCAGCACCCACCCAGGACCCTTTAGCCTCTGCAGCAGGTCTATGCACCAGCATGCATGCCAGGCCCATCTCCCAGGGAGATGGGAAAAGGAATGCTGTCTTGGTGCCAGTGATACTTGGCTAGGAGTAGAGGTCCTGTCCACTGCAGCTTGCCCACAAAGGCTGTTGGGGACCCACCCTCCCCTCCATCAACACCCAAAAAGGCTCCTCTCCTGAGGATGCCCTCCCCAGGGGATGTCAGAGCAGCTTCTTTGCCACTGCTACTGGCTGCTGGGCCCTGGAGCCCTCTGAACAGTCCACAACCCCCGCTCCCATGCTGTGGTGGCTGCAGGCCACAGGTTAGCAGCAAGGTGTCTCAGGGCTGACAGGTCACTATAGGTCATCAGTAGCCCCACAGGAGCAACTGCAGTGTGGAACTGCTTGCTGTCGATGCCCCATGCCTGCCCCAGAGTGGGTGGGCCTGTGACCTCCCGGGCCCTGCCCATGTCCTAAACCAAGCACTTTTCCTCTCCCTTCTAGATTTAGGGTCATCTGGGCTCCCAAACCTCCCTCAGCCAGTTCCCCTTCCACCTGGTCAACCTGCAAACTATGGTGCTCTCCACTCTCTGTCCGTCCTTGCTGCAGGAAGTGGAACAAGTTAGCAAAGGTCAGGGGCTCCAACCTAAACAGGGTGGACAGCATCTTTGAGGACCTGAAGGCCCTTTGGGTCAGTCAGGGGCCTGGGAGTTCAGCAGGTGGGCTCAGGCTCCCCCCAGACCAGCGCACAGACCATCTAGTACCGCCTTCAAACTGCTGAATCCACAGGCTGGAGAGCAAACAGGGCACACGGGCCAACCTCAGGGGAGGAGAGGCCAAGGAGGTGCAACAAGGGCTGGGGAGTGGGGAAGGAAACAGGGCCAGCCATCTTAGTGGCCTGTCCAGCTTTCATCCTCATGATCGCTTGATAGCCCTGGGAGACAGGGATCGCCACCCTGTGTCATAGACGACAAGACAGGGAGTCAGCAAGCCTGACTCCCATGCCAGGATTTCCTTCAGGTCAGCCTGAACCTGGAGCCCAAGCTGAGTGTGCAGCAATGGAGCAGGGATGAGGGATAAGGGGTGAGTCTGGGGCCTCCAGTTATAGGACAGAGAGGTTGCCCTCTGTTGAGCACTGTATAGCGCTTCCCCCCCGCCACCACCATCACCACCACTGGGACCCCAGCCCAGTACTGAGACTATAGTGTTGGGACTGAGGGCATCCCGAGCAACCCTGGAAGCCACACACCAGGATTCATAAGGGATAAACCTAGGGGTCATTGTCGGCTTTAAAACAGGAATCTGAAAGAACCCAGCCTGTGGGCGCGAGCTGTGACAGCTCAGCACACATGGCCTTCGAGGGATCTGTCAGCCCCATCAGATACCCATGGTGGACTTCACTCGGCAAAGGTGCAGCCCCAGGACAGGCACGGAGAGAACCAAAGCACGGAGGAGAGGAAGGTGTTCTCCCGGAGACGGAGCCTGGGCTGGGCCACCCACATGTCCCACCAGGCCAAGAGCACAGGCAAGGGCAAGGGCCCCGACAGGGGTGCAGGCTGGGTGCCTGTGGGCCCGCATCCTGCCCTGCCACCCCTGTGAGGACTCCGGGGCTCACAGAGAGGTTGCCAGCCTCCAGTATTTAACTCTCACTCTCCTCTTTCATGGGGAAAGTATAGATCAGACTAATTAATGTGCTGTTGTTTGTTTGCCCTCCTTTCATTTCACTGAGACAAAATAACCACAGAGCTTTAGAAACCAGCTCCATCGGTGGCAAGCCCTTTTGTGTCGACTGCGTCAGCAGCTCCTGGGGTACATGCAGGGGCTGCCGGTGGGAGAAGGGCAGGTGGGCAGCTCCTTCTAGCCAGGGCACTGCTGAAGGGCAGCAGAGGAGGGGCTCTGGGCAGGGGACCCAGGGCAGCCGCGAAGGGTTAGGATGGAGGCGGGAAGGGCTGGGATGCCCGGATCTGCCACATCTCAGAGGGCTGCCATGGTGGCCAGCATACCTGTTGGCTCCCTGGGCCACCTAACCCAACGATACCTGAGTGGGGACCACAAACATTCTGATGGCCAGCCCAGGGGAGGCAGGAAGATCAGGCCTGGCCACTCACTGTCACTATAGGCAGGGCTGGGAGGAACCTGCCCAGAGGGTTTCTAGGGCCAGAGCAGGAGCTGAATAAGGAGACACACACACACACACACACACACACACACACACACACCCAGTCCTGTCCCAGCTAAAACCAAACACCAACCCTGATTAGCCAGTGTTGGGGACGAGCCCCACGGAGAACAGAAGGGACTTCACTCAGGAAGCCTTTTACAAGCGAGGCCACATTCACCTCTAACCTGAGGACCACGGGCCAGTGTGCTTACAGGGCGATGTGGCATAGACAGAACAGACCCTCTCCTCCTCCCAGATCCTTCCTCCAGAACTGTCCTCACAGCCAGGGCTCAGCCAAGCTCGAGTCCTCACACAATGTGACAGTGCCCCTCGGGGCAGACAAGCCCGCCTGGGAAGCCAGGATGGGTGGCAACATGGACTGACCCCACCTCTAGGGCAGAAGCGGGGCCGGGTTGGTGAGACAGGACACGACCCCCCAGCTGATCTGGTGACGAACTCTGGGTTATGCTCCTACAAGCTTCACCACAGCCTCATCACTATGGGTCCCCAGAGGCTGGGTAAACACCCCACATTCTTTTTTTTTTTTTAAATATATTTTATTGATTTTCTACAGAGAGGAAGGGAGAGAGAGAGTTAGAAACATCGATGAGAGAGAAACATCGATCAGCTGCCTCCTGCACATCTCCCACTGGGGATGTGCCCGCAACCCAGGTACATGCCCTTGACCGGAATCAAACCTGGGACCTTTCAGTCCCCAGGCTGATGCTCTATCCACTGAGCCAAACCGGTTTTGGCCCACATTCTTGTCTGCATAGATTTCACATTCAGCACAATAAATGCACCTGGCGGCCTCGCCCGGGCAGAGCCCTGGCGTCTGCTCTGAGACAGGGACCAGGGTCGACTCACTCCAGCAGCTTTGGCCTCCGCTGGGCCCAGGAGCTGTATCTTGGGAGCTTAAAGGAGAAGCTTGGGCCAGACCCTCAAGGCCCCAGGGGGCTTCTCCAAAGTTGCAGGGACCATCAGGGTCCCTTGTAACCTGGTAACTGACCATTCTGGATGTTAGTAGAGTCCAGGCTGGGCCTGGACCCCCGCCAGGTGGGGATTTTTGCTGGGGGTCAGTGGGAGTGAAAGGCAGAAGTGGTCTGATGCTGTAGGCTGAGTACAGTGAGAGCCTGGTTGTGGGGAGCCTTCCCTCGGGGGTCCTGCCAGCCACACAGCCCTGCACCCCAGGACTCTAGCCGCTTTTCTCTGTGGTTTGTTCCCTCTTCGTTCTGACCTGGTGGCCACTCAGTGAGGCTCCTCCCAGGCTCACCCCAGCTGCTCTGGGCCAGTGTCAGGTCCAGGTACCCTCTAGGATCCCCAACCTGCCTCCTCAGCACCCACAAAGCTGTGCTCCTCTGAAATCCTGGGCCAGATTTCAAGCAATTAGGTTATAAGATCGAGATGGTCAGCCAGAGACAGTCACATCACCAAGCTGTTTACTCCAAGAAAACCTAACACACACAGGCCAAAGAAGTGTGCCGGGACAGCCCCCAGCCCCAGACACCCCGTGAGCAGCTAGCTCCCGTCTGGTCCTGGGAACAGTCCTTCTCATGCCAGAGGAAGCAGGAATGGGGTAAACAGGGACAACAGCCCCAGCACCCAATCTGCTCCCCTAAAAGCTAATAAAAGCCCTCTTCTCTCTGTGCTGCAGGCGCTCCAGCAGGCCTTGGTGGCCTAGCATGGCCCACTGAGGTGAACCATGACTGGCTGGCCAACACTCACCACCAACCATCCCAAGTCACCTCTCACCAGGACGTGACCCCTCCTCCTGCTGTCCCCCACTCACCCACCCCACCCAGGAACGTGCCTGCGTTGCCACGGACACCATGTAGTAGGGCCGGCCGCGGCACCCAGTGAGCTGCGATGGTTTTGTACACGACCCCCTTTTCCAATAGCTGTCTGTCTGCCCTGCACGCCGTGTCCTGGTACCTCATCTTCCCATGCTACTGGCTGCTGGACCAGCTTCTGGCCTTGTTCACGCCTGCGCCCTGTCAGAAGAACCAGCTGCTCTGCATCGTGCTCTTCATGCCCATCTACCTGGGCTTCCTGGTCACCTCGCTGCCCTTCGCGTTTCTTGGGTTCCTCTTCTGGTGCCCCCTGCAGTGTGCCCGCCGGCCCTACGTCTACTCCCGGCTGGAGGACAAGGGCCCGGCTGGCGGGGCAGCCCTACTCCGTGAATGGAAGGGGACGGGTCCTGGCAAAAGCTTCTGCTTTGCCACGGCCAACGTCTGCCTCCTCCCCGAGTCGCTGGCCAGGCACAACAACGTTTATAAAACCCAAGTACGGGCCAAAGAGATCGGGCACAGAATCCGCAACGGGGCCAGTCGGCCCCAGATAAAAATCTACATCGATTCGCCCACCAATACCTCCATCAGCGCAGCCAGCTTCAGCAGCCTGGTGTCGCCCCAGGGCGATGGCATGGCCCGGGCTGTCCCCGGGAGCATTAAGAGGACTGCCTCTGTGGACTACAAGGGCAACAGTGGGCGTCACCCCAGTGACGAGGCTGCCAATGGCCCGGCTTCCGGAGACCCAATCGACTGCAGTAGCCTTGAGAATGCCTGCGTCGTGCGCATCAGTGGCGATGAGGGAGGCCGGCACCCCGAAGCTGACGACCCTGCCACTGGGGGCCAGGCCAGGAATGGGGCTGGCGGGGGCCCACAGGGCCAGACGCCCAACCACAGTCGGCGGGATGGGGACTCGGGGAGCCTGGGCAGCCGCTCTGCTTCCAAGGAGTCCCTGGTGAAGGCGCGTGCCGGGCTGGACAGCGGCGGCAGTGGGGAGCCAGGTGCCACCCACAGCAAGGCCCCGCACAAGGCCTCGGTGGTGAAGAAGGTAGCTGCGCGCAAAAGGCGGCACCCGGACGAGGCCTTTGACCACGAGATCTCGGCCTTCTTCCCCGCCAACCTGGACTTCCTGTGTCTGCAAGAGGTGTTTGACAAGCGGGCGGCCACCAAGTTGAAAAACCAGCTGCATGGCTACTTCGAGTACATCCTGTATGATGTCGGGGTCTACGGCTGCCAAGGCTGCTGCTGCTGCCGCCGCTGCTGCGAAGCCCACTGTTGCTTCAAGTGTTTCAACAGCGGCCTCTTCTTTGCCAGCCGTTACCCGATCATGGACGCAGTCTATCACTGTTACACCAACGGGAAGGGCGTCGACAGCCTGGCCTCGAAGGGAGCGCTGTTTCTCAAGGTAGGAGGCCTGGGCACACGCCAGCTGGTCCCAGAGCCATGTGGGAGGTGGGCTGCAGCCCGGGGGTCCTCACGCTGTGGGAGATCTATGGGCAGACGAGTTCATTCATGGAGCTGAACCAGAGGGCCCCCAACTCAGGGACAAGGGAAGAAGGTGGGGACAACAGCCGAGGCTCCGGTATGACAGTGATCTCTGAGCCACCATTTCCCCATCTGTAAAGTGGGGGCAATGTGGAGCCCACTCACAGGGTGGGAGAGAATGGTGAGGCCTGGGGGTTCTCTTGGTGCTGGAGATGAACGTGGCCGGCCAATGATGGGATGGGAGTGGTGGGGGGAGGAGGAGACTACTGTCTGTAACAAAGCAGACATTCACAAGACGGGAGACCAGCAAAAACCAATGGTTGCAGGTCCTGGGCCCATTACCACACCGGCCTCGCTGGCCGGGACACCCTCTCCCTCCTGGCTGTCACACCAGGCTCTGCCCACCAGCCCAAGGCTTCGCTTCCAAAGTCACTAATTAAAGTGAATCATAATTATTCCTGCTAATTTGGATGCAATTGGCGGAGATTTTAGACCATGATAATTTGGTCATTATGCATTATCTTCTCCTGAGCCTGACGCACTCAGAGTGTCGACTTCTTGTTCTCTATCCAAAAGCCGCGCTTGGTGCTTCCCGAGTTTTCTGAAGCGTTGCTTGGCCAGCAGATACAGAGCAGGGCTTTCTGCCCCAGAGGCAGCAGCTGCTGTGAGTCTGGGTTCTGTCCATTTCCCTCAAGACTTCTCAGTTCCCCCTCGAAGGGGGTCCACGAGGGCAGGCAAGGGGACCCAGTGTGGCTAATGTGGAAGTGCAGGTAGGAGGCTGTCATGCCCAGGCCTCAGCTCTGACTGTGCTCTGCCTGTCCAGGAAAGTGCTGTGTCAGCCAAGCACCTGTCGGGAGAGAGGCCCAGGCTGACTGTCTGCATGGAGACGGCTGGAGCCAGGGCCAGCACCCAGGGCCCGGGCACCCCTCCACGTGTTCTGTGGCTCTCGTGTGGCTCAGCAGGCCCAGAGTCGGAGTCCTTGGCTCTCCACTCACAGCCTGAGATGCTGAAATTGAATGAACTCCTCTGACAGGAGAGCCGACCTTCCCATGGTGGCAGACGGTTCATCAATGTTCAGTTCCATGGATGTATTTTCATCTCAGTGTCTTTCTGGGGAAGGAGAGGACATGTCAGGCTCAGGGAAAGGGGGGAGCACACCCTTTCCCTCACACCACCCTACCACAGGTGGCTCAGCGGCCAGGGAACCCCTCGACCCTGCCCCCGGCCCATACATCCCCTCCTCATCTCCCTCCTTGGTCTGGCACCTCAACCACCAAGCCCACCAGGGCCACCAGTCCTGGAGACAGCCCCTCCACTGTGGGCTTTCCTTCTAGGCTCCTGTTGCCTGCCCCTCTGTTAACTGTCAATGCTCCCTCTCCCTCCTGGGTCTAAAACTGGTCTATAGACATGTTTAATTTGGTTCACACCATTAAAATATTTCTTGTCTTGGCCAACATTTAAAAATTAAGACATTTCACATAAATCCCAGTTTGCAACTTCTTCCCCGACCGGGGCAGATCTGGCAGCACCAGGCCTGCTGATTCTGCCCAGCTCTCAGCTCAAGCAGCCCCCACCACAGGGTGACCCCACTTGACCAGAGCTCTTTATTCTCAAGTGGTCACCAAGGGCTAGCCCCCGCACCTGCCTCAGAGAAAGCCATTCCATAGCCTCCGTTTCCACACTTGCAGAGGGGTCTCAGGTCTGTCCAAGCCCAGATCTCTCCCCTAAGCCCCCAGCTCTGTGTCTGGCTGCCCTGACACAGTCCCATTTACTCCTGAAGAGAACTCATCATCTGCCCTGGTCCCACCCTCTCCCAGGTTCCACCATCTTTCAGCCAAAAGGCCCCACCCTGACTCCTCTCTGTGCCCTGGGCCCATCCAATCCATGCAGACAACCCATTTCACTTCCCAGATACCTCTGGACCACCGCGCCCATGTCTCCAGCTGCCCTATTCTCCCCCTTCCAACCCATCCTCCTCCTGCCCCAGTCTGATTCCTGGTACCCCTCTCCCCCTGCCTTGGGGAGAAGCTCAGCCTTCCCTGGGCCCTCTGCCCTCACCTGGCTCCGCTCCAGCCCGGCTCTCCTGGTCATGGTCCCGCCCAGTTTAGCCTCACCATCTCTGTGGAGCTTTCCCAACTGGCGTCCACAGAAGCCATCTTCCCATCATGGGTTCCTCAGCATTTGTCCCCAGCAGTCTTGTCGCCTGTCCCTCCCATTAGACAGACCCCTTCGGAGGGGAAGGGAGCCGGCTGTGCCCAGCACACAGCTGACCCAGCTCATCTCTGTTGCCAAGAATGAGCCTGTTTTTCCTGTGTAGGGAAATGAAACAAATGGGGTTTCAGAAGACAGGCTGGCCCAGGAAGGGGTCCAGGGCTGGGAAAATGCTGCCCTGGCTGTGCGTGGAGCCAGTGCTCCCTTCATTGGTGGGGCTCCCCTGTCCACCCTGCCCTCCTGATGGACCCTGTGGCACTGCCGATCCTTGAGGGAAACGCTTTCCTGCTACTGTGAGGGTCTGAGAAGGAAGGGACTGGACTCGCTTTGGCCTCGCCAATGAGAGAGCCCGACTCTGGGCCCCTCTCTGTTGACAGTCTGTGCCCACCAGAATTAAGAGGCACAACCTCTCAGTGTGATTGTTTGTTTTTGCAAGAGAAACACAAGCCTCTGCAGCTCCTGAGGACTCGAGCCAGAAATCAATAAGTCCCGGCACATAATCAAGTGGATCTCGGCGCGCTCACAGGCTGACCGAGCGGGAAAGGGGTGAGGAGCTGAGTGCGGTGCCTGGTGGAAGGGCTGAGGGAGAGGCAGGTGGCCTTGGCCTGTGTCTCTTCAGGGCTGAGTGGTGCCTCTCTGCACCTGTCCTGTCCCTTCCCAGGACTCAGCACAGGCAGATGCACTAAGTGCTGAAGGAGTGAGGGGATGACGCTCTAAGCCAGCAAAAAGCCTGTCACCAGGAGCTCAGGAAGCAGTGCGGAGCTCAAGGAGAAATTGGGAGGGGGCAGCACACTGATTTGAACTGGCCTCAGCCATCAGGGCCTCGTGACCCTGGCCAATTACGGTATAATTTTAGTATAATCCTCACAGATGTAGAAGCACTAAGCAGGGGTGCTCACAGCAGGAGTATTATTATTGAAGAGGGAACAGGCAGTCATTGCCCAAGGAACACAGGGGCGAGAGCGCCACCGTGTGGCCTTACATGGGGCATCATGGCTTTAAAACTGGATTGTGTTTTTCCAACAGGACACATCAGTGGTATGGGATTTCTTGAGCTGTTTCAAAAGTGCAGGGAATTTTAGACCGAGGCTTGAGTCTGGAATACAGGCAAGAAGTGACCGTTGAACATGAGTTTATAAAAAGCTCCAAATCCAGGCCGAATGGCCCATTATCAAATAACCAGACATGTATCCCCCCAGGGCGCTGGGAAAAGACGTGTCTCCATCTGGCTGGGAGAGGGGATGAGGAGCTGCAGAAAGCTCAGGGTGTGTGATGACACCTAAGTCCATATGGAGATTAATGCCGACCTGACTCTGACAGCAGAGATGGCAGCCTTGGAGGCTCTCAGAGTAGAGGACCGTGACATGGCAGGGGTAGCGGCACGTTCAGGCCACTCTGAGCTGCAGGATGGGCAGGGCTGTTCTTGGTGGATGCCAGGTGCACCCACCCTGCTGCTGCACGACCTGTAGACCTGGCCTCTACGTCACCTTCCTGGGACAGTTTCTAGGGTCCAGGGTCTCGTCATCATTGAAAACCCAATTCAAAAATGGATGTGTGAACTTTGAGGAAGACAGAAGCAGCTCAGGCAAGAGGAAGGCCAGTCTACCAGAGGCCTCTAGGCAAAGGTGCCCACAATGGTCCTGGGGAGCGTGCCTGGGAGGGACTCACCCATTTCAGCCTCGACCAGCTGAGCTGCGGGGAGGGCCTGGGAGAGACAGCAGGCTGGGTGGCCACCCCTCACCTCTCTCCACAGCTCCTAACAAGGGCTCAGGCTTGCATCAGGTCACCACGGGGGCCATTTCGAGTTGTTTGTGATGTACATTGAGATGCTTGTTATCATTACACCAACCTGTGGAGACAGCCTGCCAGGGTCCTCCCCTGGGTACTCCATCTCGTGAAGCAGGGGGGGGTGAACAGGAGGTGTGGACTGAGGTCTGGGGAGAGTGGAACTGCAGTGGAAGGAGGACTGGATTTGGGATGGAGGCCATGGGGCACCTAGGACCAGCCTGTGACACAGGTGCCACAGAGACACAAGCCACCACTATCACCCAGACTGGGGGACTAAGAGCAGATGACGTGACTTCTCACGAAGCCAGAGGGCAGAGACTGGGGAGAGAGAGCAGAAAGTAGGACCCGAGGCCTCTGGGTGTCAGCTTTGCGGCTGAGCCAAATCTGTGAGGCAGCCACCTTAGACTTCAGAAGGCTGGGCTGCAGGGTGTGATCAGGCCTAGGGTTTGACTAAGGGAAAGAGGGAAGAGGCACCAGACAGGAGTGAACAGGGAACTGTGAGGCCGGCACACCCTGGTCACCAGCGGAAGGCAGGGGTTTGGATTGGAAATTTGGGATTATTTCTGCATTTGTCCTGTAAAGCCTACATGAATGGCCAGGTGGCACTCACCATGCTGTAGGCTGCCATTTCTTTATGCATCTGCCTCACACACTAAACCAGGAGGATTCTGGAAACAGGGACATGTGCTATTCCTACCTGGG
>NW_005871322.1:1464978-1531570 GCF_000147115.1 Myotis lucifugus | reverse complement strand
TACTTTAAACTGTATTATCTCCGTCCATTCTAGAAGAAAACATGATCTGATCGATATCTTTCTGATTATGATTGTCTGTATCTATTGGGGTTGGGGATACGACCGAAATTGAGTTTATCAACTCTAAATCGCACCACTTTCACACAAACTCACAAAAACATCTGTCGATTTTTGCGCATTATTATTAATAGGCCGGGCGGGGGGGGGGGTGTTGTCAGTGTCCCTTTGTGCTTAGAGCAACTACTTAGACTTCCCCACCGACACCTCACCTCCTACTCCACAGGTGCAGGTGGGAAGCACACCTCAGGACCAAAGAATCGTCGGGTACATCACCTGTACACACCTGCACGCCCCGGAAGGTAGGGTCTGGCGGCCCGCACTTGTCTGGGGGTGGAGGATCTTTCCCCAGGGCCTGGCTGGGGCCTGGCTGCAGCTTCGTCATCGGGTCTCTGTGGTTCCGCTCCACAGAAGACAGCGCCATCCGGTGCGAGCAGCTGGACATGCTTCTGGAATGGCTGGCTGATTTCCGAAAATCTACCTCCTCGTCCAGCACAGCCAACCCCGAGGAGCTGGTGGCGTTTGACATCGTCTGTGGAGATTTGAACTTCGACAACTGCTCCTCCGGTGAGGCTGGGTTCCTCCCCATTCCGGTTGGCTCCTGGGGGAGGGTGGGGGTTCCAGTCACAGCTAGCAACACAGTTAGGCAGCTCGAAGAACTTCCTGCTCCTTGTGAGCATGTGGGTGGGATGTCAGCAAGACGACGATTTCTCTGCCCCCTAGAAATCCTGGAATGAGAAGCACCCACACTCTGCCTAGAAAGCTCAGAAGCCTCCTTGCTGGAGACAAGATGCCCTAAAAACGAACCTGTGAAGGGAAGGCTTGGAGCCTCTGAAATTCAGACTGAGGACGAGTCAGCTAATACACTCATCAGGTCTTTATTCAGCCCTTACTCTGCACCAGGCACAATTCTAATGGTTGGTCATGGGCCACCTGTGCCAGTTAAGTCTCATAACAACCCCAAGAGTGGGCACTGTATTTACCCATATGGTATGGAAGAGGAAGCTGACACCTCCGGAGGTGGAGTAACTAGTCCAAGGTCACACCGCCAGTGAAGTGGTGGGACTGGGAATTGAACCCTACAAATCATGCCTTAAACCAGCCGTGGGCAAACTACGGCCCGCGGGCCGGATCCGGCCCGTTTGAAATGAATAAAACTAAAAAAAAAAAAAAAAAAAAAAAAAAAAAAAAAAAAAAGACTGTACCCTTTTATGTAATGATGTTTACTTTGAATTTATATTAGTTCACACAAACACTCCATCCATGCTTTTGTTCCGGCCCTCCGGTCCAGTTTAAGAACCCATTGTGGCCCTCAAGTCAAAAAGTTTGCCCACCCCTGCCTTAAACCATTAGACTCCAAGTTCATCATGGGTGAAATTTCAAACAATTGATTTAAATATCTGATCTGTGAATCTGATGAGCATGCTCATCCCAGGGACCTCCTGGGAACTGGGGCAGCTCTGAGCTTCCCCCAAGCCTGGGCTCCCGGGCTCCTTCCATCTAGCCACAGCCCCAGCAGAAACAGAGGATGGGTGAGCGGCATGGCCCTAACCCTCAGGGTGCACAGGGCGGTGCCTTCACCTGCTGACAGCTGTTTCTTCACAACTAAGAAGGCATCCCCAGGGTGGCAACTCAAAGGTTTGTGGGAAGAAAGGCACCCACCATGTATCACATCCCCTCTACTGCAGCCCTGTGGCCCCTCTTTGTCACGTGCCTGATGCCAGCTCCAAATGGTGGGTGCTCCTCAGATCTTCCTGAGTGAGGGTGGGGAGCCAGCACATATAGGAAGAGGCTGTCAGGAGGGGTTCCATCCAGTCAGGCCCACTCAGTGACCTGTCCTTCCTCTCCAGGGTCTCAGAAAGGCCCTCTAGCTTCATGACTGTTAGCAGGACAAACTGGAACGCAGGGTGGGTCACCTCCCTCTCTGAGCCTGCCTCCCTCCCTCCCTGCAGACGACAAGTTGGAGCAGCAGCACTCCCTGTTTACACGCTACAAGGACCCCTGCCGCCTGGGGCCTGGCGAGGAGAAGCCATGGGCAATTGGTGAGCTGGCGCTGGGGGCAGGCAATGTGGGTAGAGGGGAACAGGGGCAGGGGAGGGGCACTACCAGGTTCTGAGCCCACCATGCTGAGACCTGACAGTGCACCAAGCCTGGGCTCCCCACGTGCTTCCTAGAGGGACCTCCAGGACTTGCTCCCAAGACCCCGGTGCTGGGGGATTTGGGACACCCAGGCTGGCAGATGCCTCCTGGAGGCTGGCTGGGTCCTACCTGCAGTGACTGCTCTCACCCCTCGTCCCCAGGTACCATGCTGGACCAGGATGGCATCAACGATGAGGATGTGAGCTCCCCTGACAACCTACAAAAGTAAGCACCCCGCTGGGGTGGGGCCAGGCACCCCGGGTTCTGGGCTGAGGACCCAGCCCTGACTCACTGTGGGGAGATGGCTATAATCAGGGCAGAGAGAGAAGGAAGCCCGTGAGAGCCTCAGGGACAGAGCTGGGGTGGGTGGAGGCCCTGGAGGCATTCTTGCAGGAGGGATCCGCCTTACGGAGAAGCCCCAAAGTAGGCCTGGGGTCCTGAGGCGGTGTTTCCCACGCCTGCAGCCCTGGCTCGCTCTACAAGAGCCAGTCCAATCCCAACCCCTGTCTGCCTTGGGAGCCTGCCTTGGGGCCCTGCCAGGCACAGGAAAAGGGACCAGAATTTTCCAGGGCAATGCTGACGGCTGTCGAAGAGCCCTGGGGATGACACCTGCTCCAGGGAGCCCAGCGACTGTTCGCCACCCATCAGGCAAATGAAAATGCAAGCAAAGCTAACATGCTAGAAAGCCAGTTATTTTCAAAGTAGAGGCAGTTCCATTGCAACCAAATTTCATTCTTGAACCCAATGACACTCCCATAAAGGACACGTTTGAGAAGCCAGCAGCAGAACCAATTTATAATTCACAGCCCGAGACTGCACAGAGTCACGGCAATGGCTCCTTGCAGCTAATTTGAGCCAATTAATTAGATTACAGACTAAATTTGAAACATCATCCTATGCCGAGAAAATTATCTTTTTATGAGCTGATGATTAAAAAATGACTATCAGTAACTCGCAGATCACTGATGCTGGAATTAATTATCAAAGGCAAAGGACAGTAATGGATTATATTTCTGAGAGGTACCAATGTTCTGCATTCATTAGTGTATTTATCTCAATGCTGGTAAAGGCCTTGTAGAAACCCATGTTTGCTGGCTGTGCCTGTCCAGGTGCCCCTTCTACCCATCCAGGGTCTCTCAGTGGCTGCCACTCTGCCCCTGACATCGGCCTGCAGCTGCCTCTGCGACAGTCTCCCATGAAGGCTCCTCCCCACGGTGCTCAGACTCTGTAGGAAACCTGGCAGGACAGATGGCAGACAGGGAGTCAGGAGACCCGGAATTCAGGGTGTTAACACCCCACCGAGCACCCCGGTCTCTCTGTAGAACCTTGGCTAGCACTTAAGCACCCATGTGGTTTTCCTTCCTCTGAGGAACAGGATAATCACTTCCCGTTATTACTTTCTTGGCACTCCTGGTCCCCTGGTCCCGGGGCCCACAGCAATCATTCTTGTATCAGAGGAAATGGAAGCTCTGAGGTTTGGCACAGCTGCTCAGGGACAGATTGACACTAGAGTCCAGTCCAGGGATGGGGCCTGGGTGCTCTCCTAGCTCCCCACCACCCCCTGGACCTGAAATAAGTCATGGGGTTCTGGGGTCTTCCAGAGAAGGGTCCCTGAGGTTCACTGTAAAGACCAAGGTCCCCCAAACGGGACCCTACTGGCTCAGAGCAGAACCCTATTCTGCAGAGGGGACAGGCAGTTCTGTCCCGACTCAGGCACAGTCTCTGGGCTGCACAGGGTCCAAGCTGTAGCCACAGCCAAACTCCCAGTTCAGAAAGAGAAAGCGAGTGCTGGCCAGCCCGAGGAAGACATGGAGCGTTCCAGGATAGTTTCAGTCAGGAACGTGCAGCCTCAGACTCAGTTTCCCTCCCTCCTTTTTGGGGCCCACAAGGAAGACAGCTGTTAAACACAGGGGTGCGGTCTGACCTGCTTCTCTCGGGATGAGAACCTGGCTCCACACTCAGGACTTGGGGCCTGGGGCGGGGGCAGGGGCTCAGCTTGCCTCCTGTTTGCATGAGCAGGGTCTTGGAGAGTGAGGAGGGGCGCCGGGAGTACCTCGCCTTCCCCACCAGCAAGAACTCGGGGGCAGGCCAGAAGGGACGCAAGGATGTGCTGAAGGGCAACGGCAGGCGCATCGACTACATGCTGTATGCAGAGGAGGGGCTGTGCCCGGACTGGAAGGCTGTGAGTCTGGGGTTGGGCAGCCAGGCCATGCCCAGAGATAGGGGACCCTGAGCCCTGTACCCCTCAACTGCACTGAGCTCTCCTCTGAAAGTGAGGCCTGCCAGGCCAAGAGACCTGTGGGGCCCTCGGGATCCTCCCACCCCTCTGCCCTTAGGAAGACCCACCGGCCCCAGCCCGGGCCCCACCCTTGCCTCTGCGTGGTGTCCTTTGGGTCTAATCAGGATGTTTCTCTTCCCCCAACCCCAGGAGGTGGAAGAATTCAGTTTCATCACCCAGCTGTCCGGCCTGACCGACCACCTCCCAGTGGCCATGCGGTTAATGGTGTCTACGGGCGATGAGGAGGCGTAGACCAGCCAAGTCATCACAGCAGCCTGGCCTCTGCTAGTCCTTTGAGCCAAAGCCCCTTTCTGGCCATGTCCCCTCCAGCAGCAATGCCAGAGAGAGGACAGGGGCTGGGGGAGCCGAGGTCATCCCCGGGTGAGCTGCAACCAGCGCTGCCCTGCACCTCTGGGCACTAGCTGCGAACAGGAGTCAGGTCAACCCGAGGAGCCCTAGCTACCCAACCAGTGCCATTCTTTCAAAACGTGATTTTCTACAAATCTACAGCACAACCTAGTTTGTAACCCGTGGGTTAGTATGAGAACCGGGTTTCTGTACTCTTTGTATCTTTTCTCAAGCTTCGTCCAGGGTTCATTATTTCTGTCTGCTGTCATGTTGTCTCGCATGCCTGCACCCTCGCATGCACGCTGCCCGCATGCCATGTGCCACGCCACAGTCACACAGACCCCTTGCTCAGGCCTCACCCAAGGCCAAACTCCAAACACAATCAGAACCAGCCAAAGAAGCATTCCTGGGCACAGGGCCGCCGGCGCGCAGCCTGCAGCTGGGTCGGCTCATGAGCAGGGACCGTGAGGGCTGTGTCCAGTCACCACAAGCCCGGGCTCTTCCCAGGGTCTTGCATTCAAGGGCGATTACATTTTAAAAAGAAAAACAGAGTCAACACCAGAAACAACCCTTCACTTTAGAGGGTCTGCAAACTGCAAGGGAGAACGCTGCTCTTCCTGAGACAGACACCCCTCCTGGCCTGGGACCCACTCTAAGTGGAAACAGGAAGTTGAGGAGAGAGCACCACTTCTCCAGGGAGAGGGGAGCTCCCAGATACAGTGGAAAGGGCGCTGCTGGTTTTGAAAATGATAAATGTGTAGCTTCTCTTCTGCCAAAACCAACACCTCCTCTTTCTGCCTGATCCCCTCTCTCCTCCAGACACCCTTCTGGTTTGGGACCAATCCTTCCCTGGGGACTGCCCCATCCATATGCTGGAGGAGCTCAGGAACTGCCCGCCTGCCTCTGGGTAGGGCTGCAGCTCTGTCCCCCAGACCCACCCTCAAAAGTGACCCTGGGGCCAAAGTGCAGAGGGCGACCTATCCCCCCCCTCACCAGTAGGCAGGCTGCGGGTGGCAAGGTCAGGGGGCCACTACTTGCACAGGGAAAGGAGTGGTACTGGCTGGCATCCAGGCACATAGATGCCCACTCTGCCACTAGGCGCCCAGGGCCAGCCCCAGGCACCCAGGCACTGGGCGTGGCAAAGCCTATAGGTGAGGCCTGCAGCTCATCACCCCATGGCAGCACTGCCTCCGCCCACCTGCCTTTATAAACACCTGGGGACGCTCCCTACAGTCACACAGAGAAGGCTGTGTCCATTTCCAGGTGTGAGGCTCCCCCAGCTCAGGGGACTGTTCTTGACAACCCCCACTTATCTCCCCTCCTCCCAGTGCCCTGACCTGTGCCCACCTAGCTTGAAGCCAGCTTTGCCCAGGACCCTCTGGTGTCGGTGCGCTGACACTGTGCCTTGTCACCCACTGAGCTGCAAGAGGGACCAAGAGGGGTCCAAGCAGCCATCCAGAGGTCAGGTCCTGTGCTGGGAGAGGACAAGCTATACCCACCGTGGCACTGGCTTGTCAGAACCCACCTGGCCAGGGCAGTGGCAGAGCTGAGGGCTTTAATACTTCCCAGCCCTGCCCCAGGGGTCCAGAGCCATGAGGGGCTACTCACCACTGAGAACACAGTCCCACCTGAGCTCTGCTGTGCCCCTCCTCCAAGGGCCTGGCTTTCCGAGTCTTAGCCAGGCTTTGTGGGGTCAGAGGGCCCCTCACTCCCAGAAGCAGCCAGGAATCTACTCACACAGGCAGGGCCCTACTGGGCAGGCACAATGCCTAGGTGGTGGGGCCTGAGCCAAGGACCCCAGGCTGCAGCTCGGCTGTGTGCCCAGGAGCGCAGGGGAGACAGGCTAGGGCTCCTGAAGCAGAGAAACCTCATGGCGCCCAGCCCTCAGAGGGGCTGCCTCCCTCCCAGGGCAGCTGGATGGGGGCCACTGTGCAGGGGCACATGCTTCTCTCTCCTCACAGGGCGGCCTTAGGCAAGTCATACCTCCCTGTGCCTCAGTCACTTCCTGTCCTAACAAGGTCGCCTCTGCAGCCGGCCCTGGTGTACCACCTCCCAGCTGCCCTAGCAGCTCCCTGATGTGGCCTCAGTACCGAGGCCGCCATCACCCAACCACATGTTTCTTGAAGCCTGTGGACTCCCGGGGCCATGCACAAGCCAGACTTTTCCATTTTAATTTTTAAAAAGGAAAGAAAAGAAACATTGCCAGGATCTCATATTCTGTGTGTTTGGCCTGGGAGGGGCAGACAGAGGGGTTACCCAAATCCCCAACCAAGTTCCTGCACCTGCCCCGGGCCCGGCCTCCAGAGAAGCCAGGAGGCAGGGTCAGCTTGGGAAGGAAATGGTCATTTTCATTTGTCCAAACCACCTTAAGTTTTAAGTATGAATATTAATCTTGATGCTTTTTAACTATTGTATTAACTTGCTGAGATTTAGAAATACTGTTTTAAAAAAGAAAAAAAGACTTTTTTAATTTCTGTATTTTTTTCTGTATTGTATCCTCATGGGACATTAGGGGTTTTATATGGTAAGCACACCTAAGGTTTTGGTAAAAACATTATCAAATATATATCCAGACGATTCTTCCCTAGAAGAAAAACAATCTTTCACCTGATAAAATATTTTGAAAAGAGAGGTGTTTTTCTCCTTTACTGGTGCTGAAAGGAAGGATGGATCACAAGGAGAAAATAAAACTGTGAGGCTCAAGGCTGGTGTTCTCCACTTATTTGAGCGACAAGCTGGGGCCGGGCCCTGCTCGGACTCCAACCCCAGGGCAGGTGGTAAACAGCAAAAGGGTCAGGGGGAGAAGCAGTGGACTCATCTGCCCCGGACTTCTGAGGTGGTGGGAGGCACAGGAAAGGGGGGGCGCACACGGAAAGGGTTGTACCTCCTGGCTCCCTCTCCTGGTGGCTGGTTTCCTGGATCTGCATCTCAGGAACTGCTTTGGAACAGCCTCCTCCCTGTCTTCTGAACAGCAGCCTGGTGTCCGTTGTCAGGTTTTGGTCGCCTGCTGGTGCTGCACACTAAAGCCAAATGCTTAGGAATGTGGCTTGGTGACATGACCATCGAGTGAAAGGGCCAGAACCCGGGCCTCAGCCCAGCCATGAGTCAGCATCTCAGTCCCTGGAAGCCCCTCCTAGCCAGAGCCAGGCAGAAGTCCCAGCGCACAGGCCAGGCTGGCGACCACCACGGGCAGCCCAGCCGCCTCAGCACATGAGGCCCAGAAAAGTGGTTCTGAAGCCTTAGAGCTTTCTGAGCACATCGGAACCACTGCAGAGTGGGCTCCCTGCCCCCTTCTCGGCTTCAAGTTCAGCCAGCAGCCCATGCTGCCTGCCACACCCGGAGCGAGGAGCCAGCAGTGTGAAAATGAAAAAGGGACGGGGTCTCCATACCCAGAAACTGAGCGGGGGCCTGAAAGGAGAAGCACCTTCAACTTCCTTCCCAGAAAGCCACACCATTCAGAGCCCAGAGCCTCTCGGGCCACTTTATTTCTTAAGTGAGGGTCAGCGCCCATCACTCAGGGTATCAGAGAGTGTGAAATCCATGGTGACATCTCCAGTGAGGGGTTGGAACTCCACAGTGTAGCTGACTGTCTGCGGGCCTCCCAGAGGTGCTCTGGGGTCCAGCATGGTGCTGAAGAAGTACACGGCCTGCTTGCAGTGTGGGTTCCAGCAACAGTATCCCTGCAGCAGGAGAAGCAGAAGGTGGTGAGGGCGGCCAGCAGCTAAGCCCTCTCTGGCCAGCCTCCCCTGGTAAAAGCTCGCAGTGAGAAGCTGCTGCTCAGACCAGGTTCCCATCTGGCTGACCGTGTCCCAGGACCACCCAGAGCACAGTGGTGGTGGGGCCCCCCCAACAGGACTGGCGCTCAGGGTCAGCCGCTCTGGGCCCGTGTGCACAGCACTACCTTGTCCTCCGCAGGCTTCAGCAGGCCAGTGCTGATGGTGCTGTCCGGGGTCAGGTGGTATTCCATCCACAGGACAGCCCCGTGGCTCCTCCCAGGCCTGGGGGAGGGAGATGTTTGGTCAAACAGAAACAGCACCACAAGAGATGGTGAGCATGGCCACGGCTCCCCTCTGCTTTCCAGAAACCTCTGCTTCTTCCCCACTTCCACCTGCCCAGTCAGGAGGCTCTTGACACTCCGCCTGACTAAAAACCACTCAGTAAAATGCTGAACAAGAAGAGCCACAACCCAAAGCCCCCTCACTCCTCACAGCCTGGCCACGTATTGGGTAAGCCTGGGGCAGGGCAGGTCAGCCACAGGACCAGCCTCCTTAGCCTGCGGTCACAGAAAGGCTTGGTCCAGGGGCTCAGAGCACAGCCCTGGCACCGCATGCTGGGAGAACCCTCCCTCATACCCTGGATGGCAGGCCCAGATGGTCTCTGCCTGCCTTCCCTCGTCAGAGGAGCCCCAAAGGGCCCTGGGCTCAGGGCTCCACCCAGGGGGCTCTTCCTCTGGGAGCAGCAGCTCCTCCCATGAAGGGAGCTGGAGCTGGGTGGGCCTGACCATGCCTCACAGTGAGTGCCCTCGCCAATTCCTAACCTGCTTTAGTTCCCAGGAGGAAAATGGTCCAATGGGTAACCATAGCAACCAAATTCACATTTCTCTGCAGCTGTGATCCAACATGCTGTTAGCTCAAAGGGAGCCTGAGATGCAAAGGGAAAAGCAAACCCCACTTGGACACCGCCTCCTACCCAGAGGCTGTGGGGACTACATTCAGGGCCACTTTAGACCAAGAAGGGCAAGGCTGAGACAAGGAAGGCCATCCAGGGGTTAGCCACATGGGCAGTAACTGCTAGACAGAAAGCAGGCACTCCCCGCCCCCTTATTTCCTTCCCCAACACTCCCACTCAGGAGCCAACACTCACCTCCTCAGCTCAATGGAGCCCTCAGCACGGACAGACTGCGGGGGGACTGGCTGCCGAAAATCAAAGGTCAGGATCTGCTGCGGCTTGGAGAGGCTGCGGCATGGGTACTCCCACAGCGGGTGGGGCTCAGCCTCCTTGCTCTCCCTAAAGTCCAAGGCATGCTGAGAAGGGAAGGAGATTTGAGGCTCTGCAGAGACAGGACCAGGATGCCCAGGAGGCAAGGGGCTCATGTCCCCACCTCCAGGGTCCATGCCAGTGGCCCCTCGCCTCCATGGTCCAGTCCCTCAGGGTAAATGCCACAGTCTCATGGGGCAGTGGGTCCTCACAGACCATGGCTTCTCTGTTCCCTGTGCCATTCATGAGCTGTCCCCCAGCAAGTCACTTCACCTCTCTAAGCCTCACTTTCTCCCTTTTTAAAATGGGATGACACTGCTTATCTCACAAGCTACTTTGAGGACCAAATGTCCACACTGACGACAACACCTGGTGCTTGGACACTCACCCGTTAGGTGGCCCTAAGCACTACAGCTGACAGATCACCCCCACGTGAGGATCCCAGTCTAGACAACGCAGAGACAAGCAACCATGGTGCCGAGGAGCGCTGACTCCTGCAGAGACAGGGCTGGGCAAGAGAGCTGCCTGGAGGGGTGACCTCGGAGCTGCCTCGTAAGGTCACACGGGAGTTGGTTGCAAGGAGAGTGGACAAAAGTGAGGAAAGAGCAGGCCTAGCAGCAGGGGTCAGTGACTCTGAAGGGGTGACTCTGCAGGGGGAAGGGACAGGGGCCTCACAGGTTTTCCCACAGGGGGTAGACAGGGCCAGACTCAGGATCTATAGGTGTATTTGAGCTCCAAGTGCGGAATGGTCGAGTGGGGGAGGCAGGAGGCTACATGGTCACAGACAAGAGGAAGTGGCCCAGACCAGAGCAGCAGCAGGGAAAGAAAACTGGATTTGGGGCTCACTGGTGACCTGATGGTTATGGAACCTGATGACCAAGTACACGTGAAGGCGAGGACTGGCCTGGGAGGATGCCCAGGCCCTGAGCCCAGTGCTTGGTACCTGGGTATGAGGTAGTGGCAGGCCGAGGATGGAAGCCCTGGAAGAAGCCAGGCTGGGGATGGGGAAAGAGCATGTGAATTTGGAAGCATCAAGGTGAGAGTGTCTAGGACATCTCAGTGGAGGGTACACTGCTCTTAGCTATTTGGTCTGAGCTCAGGACAGATGCAAACATTATCCTGCAACAGAGAGGGGGCAGGGGACTGGTAAGGAAAGGGGCCTGAGGGAGACCTTGAACACATGACAGCTTAGGGGATGGAAAGGATGGGAGAGGCCAAGAAGGAGCCTAAGAAGTGGTCAGAGGAGGCTAGAGTGTGCAGTGACACAGCACAAAGATTTCTAGAAGCATGGAACAGTCAGTGGTTAACTGTGGAGGGGCAGGCAAACTGAAAATATCTGGTAGATTTATTTACTTCAAAAAATATATTTATGCCCTAACCGGTTTGGCTCAGTGGATAGAGCGTCAGCCTTCGGACTCAAGGGTCCCAGGTTCGATTCCGGTCAAGGGCATATACCTTGGTTGTGGGCACATCCCCAGTAGGGAGTGTGCAGGAGGCAGCTGATCAATATTTCTCTCTCATCGATGTTTCTAACTCTCTATCCCTCTCCCTTCCTCTCTGTAAAAAAAATCAATAAAATATATATATATATATATTTTTTAATAAATAAATATATATATATGAACAATCCACAATCATTGTAGAAAAATGTGAACAGAGCCCTGGGCTGTTAGAGCATTATCCCTACAACAAAAGGTTTTGGTTCAATTCCCAATCAGGGCACATACCTAGATTGTGGGTTCAATCCCTGGGCAGGGCATGTATGGGAGGCAACCGATTCTGATTCAGGGGTTACAGCACAGGGCCAAGAATGGCCTGGTACTAGACCCTGAGACACAATGGCTCTCAGACTAATGCTCATGACGAGCCAAGCAGAATAAATACGCCCGGCCCCAACAGAAGAGCTGCTGCTCACACTGCCCAACCCATGTCTCTCCACAGAAGCCAGACGTCCCTGTCAGAAGCCTGTGGTGATGTGGAGTGGGTGGGAGGAACACTGTGGGTGGGAGCTGCAGCCCCATCTACCTTAATCATGTCATCCATGATGTGCACATCAAAGCCTTCACAGTCGCCACAGGGGCTCCGGATCCGCCACAGGTCCTACGAGGAAGGCACAGTCTTCACTGACATCCACCCGCCAGGGAACCCCGACGCCCGCACCCACAGGGGCCACAGGGGCCACAGGGAAGTGTGGCAACAAGATAAAGAGGGTCAGTGAGGTCCAGCTGGGGTGTCCCCAGCCCCAAACCTTAGGCACATCGTGCTGTTTTCACATGCCTAGAGGACACACCCAAGGTTGGGGGCCTAGAAGAGAGGCCCCAAAATTGAGGACAGTTCTGTGACATGACCCCAAGTCCTCTCCCACAAGGAAACAACTGGCCAGAGCTACTGGGCTAGGGTTTCTTGCTCTCTGTCCATCCTGAACACCATTTTCTTCAGGAAAAAATCTATAAGGCTCTGTACCAATAAACAGCGTGAGAACAGCAGGAGGGAGGAGGCCAGAAGCCCTCAGACCAGTCACCTTTGTGTCCTTCTCCTGGATTTTTGCCTGGAGACGAGCATCGCTCTCCACATTCCTTCTTTGGCCATGAACACCAGAATTCATGTGGAAATCTCATCAGGTAAACAAATAACACAGAAGAAATACCCAGAAAGTAAGTGATGGGGTCACTCAGCTACCAATGGACAAAGCCATTCTTATCAAAGAAATATCAAATGAGGTTCACTCGACATTTCACATTAAAAGCATTTTAAAATCCTTTTAATAAAAATGCCTTTCCCAAAATGACTGTGTGACTGTGGCTCTGCTTTGATGAGAAAATTAAAATGAAGCTTTTCAATTTTTTCTCGCATAAAGGTGACTCTCCCGTCTCAAAAGGCTTTTAACAAGTGCAGCCTGGACTCTTAATGAGAGCAGAGCAAGCTGCACAGCACGTCTTCTGAAACTCTTAATTTATGTATTTTAATTATTCTGATAAGCCATATTGTACAATGACAACACACAGCCAATTCCATTTCATATGTCAAATTACTGCATTTTAAAAAAGACAGGCGTCTTCTATTCAGCCCAGCAGGTGCTGAAACAGAAAAGCAGAGGCCAAATCACACAGACCCGAGGACCACCATCTACACCCAAGTCTTTGCAAGAAAGCAAGGTACCCCCGTCCCGTTTGCAAAAACCTCTGGGTGGCCTACCCTGAACTCCACGACCACAGCGTGCAGCGAGGCAGCCTGGGGCATCACCACAGCGCCAGGCCCCAAGTGCTGGTCCAGGGCAGTCCGCACATACCAGAAGTACAGATTGTGCCATGGCAACAGGCTGGTGGTAAAGAATGGCTCACCCAGCAGGAGAGAGACCTGGAGATCAGAGCGAGAAGCAGAACCAAGACATCAGAAGGACTCTTCTGAAAAGAAACACAGGTCACAAGTTTCACGGGTACATGGAAGCAACAGGCCATTCATTTGCTCACTCACTCAGTCAACAAAGAAGTGTGCCAGGTCTGCACCTGCCTGTGAGGATACAGAGATGAAAAACAGAAACAAGCCCCAACCTCAGGAGTGCTGAATGGAAGAGGGAGCCGGTGACTGTCCTCGCGGAGAGCGACAGGCTATGACAGAGGCATGGAAGGGGCACGTGGAGGACCTCAGAGGTAAGAGCATCAGGAAGGGCCTCCAGGACGGCCCTGGACATCTCCACTCAAAGCTTATCTGGACAATTTATTTTCAGTGTTTTCCATCTCTCTCAGGAGGCTCTGAGCACCATGGAAATGGGGACACTGGCAGCACAGTAACCCCAGCACTGAGCAAAGTGCCTGGCCCACAGCAGATGGTCAGTACACATGTGCTGAGTAAATGAAGCAGACATGAAACACATGAGTAGGAGTCTGAAAAGCAAAGGAGAGGAGACTCCAGACAGTGGACAGACCGAGGCACATACGGTGGGAGAGGAGGCCCTCTCAGGAGCGCGCCAGATGAGCACACAGGGCAGGGTGGTAAAGGGTGAGGCCAGAGAGGTAGAGAGGGGGAGAGGAGCCAGGTCACCCAAAGGCAACTGATGACAGGTTAAGGGGACTGGACTGTGCCGAGGAGGCAAGAGGGGGCCACTAAAAGCTTTAATCAGAGAAGGGGTGTGTTTTAGAAAGAGCTCTCTGACATCCATGAAGCCTAAGAGGACACCAGCTGCAGATGGAGCGGGGACAGGAGGGGACTTGGGTGAGTACTATAAGGAGTGGGGAGTGTGCAAAAGGGAGACCAAGACGTGGCAGATGCTGATGAGACAGGGCACCAGTCCAAGATGTTGGGGTTTCTGGCTGAGGTGACGGAGATGCAGAAGGAAGACACTGAAGATAGAGAAGTGTTGGTCCTGAGTGCTCCCCACCTCCCAGGATCGGGAACAAGGCAAGAATGCCCTGCTCACCACTTCTATTCACCACCCCAGTGGCCTGGAATCTAGCCAGTGCACCATGCCAATGGCTTACAGAATTTAAATGCCTTTTTAATCCTCATCAATGAGGGGGAAAAAGAGCAACTTGTATATGAATGTTCATAGCAGCATTCATAGTAGCCAAAAAAGTAGAAACAACCCAAATGTCCATCAACTGATAAACAGAAAAACAAAATGTGGTATTCCCCATTCCATACAATGGACTATTACCCAGCAGTAAAAAGAAATGCAGTACTGGTTTATGCTACAATGTGTATGAATCTTGAAATAAGGCAATCACAAAAGGATCACGTATTGCATGACTCCATTTACATGAAATGTCCAGAAATGGCCATTGATACAGACAAAAAGTACATTAGTGGTTGCCTAGGGCTGGGAGGATTGGTGGTAAATGGGGAGTGACTGCTAATGGGCAAGGGGTCTCCTTTTGGGGGATAAAATGTTCTAAAGTTGATCGGGGTGAATGTTGCATAACCTTATGAATATAATAAGTCACTTAAGTGTGTGTTTTAAATGGGTGGATAGAGCCTTGGCCTGCGGACTGAAGGGTCCCAGGTTTGATTCCGGTCAAGGGCATGTACCTTGGTTGCGGGCACATCCCCACTGGGGGGTGTGCTGGAGGCAGCTGATGGATCTCTCTCACCGATGTTTCTAACTCTCTATCCCTCTCCCTTCTTCTCTGTAAAAAATCAATAAAATATATTTTAAAATAAATAAATAAATAAATAAATCACTTAAGTGTGTGTTTTAAATGGGTCATAAATTGCTCTTTAAAAAAAGGCATAGGGGGGAAATGGATAAAAGATCCGAGTAGATATTTCACTAAATAAGACACAGAAGAGCAAATGAGCACATAAAAAGGTGTTCAACATCATTAGGCATTTGGTAAACACATATCAAAACCATGAGACATCACTGCACAGCCATTAAATGACCATAATAAAAACAATAGACAACAAGTGTTGGTAAAGACACAGAGAAACTGGGACCCTCGTACATGACTGGGGATGTAAAATGGTACAGCCACTTTGGACAAGTTTGGCAGTTTCTTAAAAAGTTAAAACAAAAATACCTTATGAACCACCAATTCTAAGCCTAGGCAGCTGAAAACACATATCCTCACAAAGACTTAGGTACCAGTGTTCACAGCAGTGCTGAAACAGCCAAAACCTGGAAACAATACAAATACCCTTAACAAGTGAATGGATACACAAACTGTGGCATAGTCATACCATGGGGTACCAATCAGAATTAAAAAGGAACAAAATACTGCCCTGGCCAGTATGGCTCCGTCATTAGAGCCTCAGCCCGCACACCAAAGGGTGGTGGGTTCAATCCCCAGTTAAGGGCATGTACCTGGGTTGCGGGTTCCATCCCCAGCCCTGGTCAGGGCAAATGCAGAAGGCAAACCAATCGATGTGTATCTCTCACATCAATGTCTCTCTCCCTCTCTCTCTCTTTTCCCCTCTGTTCCTCCCTTCCACTCTCTCTAAAAATCAAAGCAAAAAAATATCCTCAGGTAAGGATTAACAACAACAAAGAGAACAAAATGCTGACACATTCTACAACATGGATGAACCTCAAAGACGTGCCCAGTGAAAGAGCCCAACAGAGAAGACCATATATTGTATTATTCCACTTATATGAAATGCCCAGAAAAGACAAGTTTATAGACAAAAACCAGATCAGTGGTTGCCTGGGGCTGGAGGCTGGGTGAAGAAAATGTTGTAAAACTAGATTGTGTGATAGTTGTGCAACTCTATAAATTTACTAAAAGAAAAAAAATCATTAAATTGTACTCTTGACATGGGTTGAGTTGATGGTACGTCCATTATATATCAAAAAATCTGTGCAAAAAGTTGGCAAGAAAGATGACAGGTTCCAGCTTTAAGGGCCTGTGGGACATGTGAGGAAAGACATCCAGTTGACACTTGGAGACACATTTGTCCCTCACAGATTCCCATGTGGAAAAGAATGTTATCACTGGAGAGGAGTCACAGGGAGGACAGATAAGGAGGGAGCGCCAAGAACTTCCAGGGAAGGATCAAGTGAAGGAAGAGAGAGAGACCCACGAAGGACTGAGAGAAAGGAACTGGAAAAATAAGAAAACCTAGAAGAGGCAGTCTCTTAAAAACCTACAAAGAAGTGTGTTAAGGAGAGAGAGGGCTCCGGGTCGTAGGGTCCAGGGGCCTGGTGAGAGGAAGCATGCAGGAGACTGTTTAGTTACTAAGAGGTTACTAAGAGGTGGGAGGCACCCGCTGGGGACGAAGCCCGGCTGGCTGCGGCGGGAGGTGAACAGGAAGGTGAAGCGCACAGGAGAGCTGTGAAGGGAACAGGGAGGAGGACGCAGTGTGCTGCTGCTGTTCCCAGCAGAGCTGGCTGCCCTCACTTCAAGGAGCAGAGATTAGCCAGAGTTCAGAGCAGTGCAAGTATCTGCTCAGCGGGCATCTCTGCCACCCCTCCTCACACCCTCCACAGTGGCCACTTCCTAGCTGGTGAGTTCCACAGGGACCCTCCATGAGGCTGGAGAAGAGAGGGGAGAGCTCAGGCCATCGAGCGCTGTGCCCTTACTGTGAACTCTCATTACTCACCTTTTTACCCTCCAAGTCTGCAGATGTTAATAATTCAGGCCGTTTCTCTATTACATTAATTTTATCTTCCAAGTGGTTAGCCTTGAAGATCTTAGAGATAAAACAACACAAGTATTATTTTTGTCCAGAAAAAAACATCTCAACATTGCTTTTTCTGTCTGCAGCTTGCTGGCCAAGTAGTTCCAGAGCACCACTCTTATCTGCTTTGTGGAAATTCTCCCCTCCAGGGCATCCTATACACCAGGGATGAGATCACTAACAAAATGCAACAGAAAAAGAAATTTCTCTCTCAGGCACATCTACAGGACTTAGCAATAAGCCTGCAGTTCTGGTGGAGGTGGGTTCTCCTTCAGAGAGGAAAGCAAAACCAGTCACTGGCCAGGAGGAGAAAACCATCACAGAACCAACCAGACAGGCCAGCCCGTGAGCAATGACTCCCTGGGCACTGGTGTCCCAGAAACAAATCATAGGAAGAATTTAATTTTTTAGTTTCAAGTGAGGAGAAAGCTTACACTTCTTTAGCCAGAAAACAAAACGAAGTCTATGCATCTGTTTCTAATCAATGACAGCCCTAGAAGACTTCCAGGCCAGACCGGAGCAAGCAGGCTGCTGCTGCTTCTCCCAGTGCCCTTGGTACCCACACTACTTCAAAGCAGTAAGTGCCAGACTTGGGAAGGCAGGCACCGCAGGTCCCCTCATTATTTCAGTAACAACAATTATCACTTACCTTTTTCATCAGTCTATGAGAAGCTGCCGAACTCTCTATTGTAAGTACCTAGAGAGAATAACATGCTATTAGTGTAGGAGATTCACTTAACAGAGAACAAAATTAAAGATGAAAATGGGGCGAAATCATTCCCAGGCAGAAGGCACCACCTAACCACCTCCACCTGTGCTCATTACCCGCTGGACAGCACCCATGCTCCGCACTGACCCTAGAGCAGGGTGGCAGCTGACAGCGGAGCTGCAGGTATAGGTCAATGTTGTAGCCTGACTCCTGCCGACACAGGGAGGCAATAAAGCCATAACTCTGAACCAAGCATGCTACATAGATGGTAGCTTCACCTGCAAAGGGCTTTAGTTACAGAACTGTGTACCCAGACCACACGGCACCCTAACTCAAGAGCTGCATTCAGGAAGCAAAGAGAATAGCACATGTCCAGTACCTGCTCTGCGCCAAGGTAATGCGCCAGCATGGAGAGCAGACTGCCATCGCTGACACACAGGCAAACACTGTCTGGCTTCAGCACCTGCCAGAGAAGAGCAACTTCAGCACAAGTTTTCTTATAGTATGTCAAGAAATTCTTGTTGACAAACTGACAGATCCCACTGCCCAGCTGGATCTTTTTGTGTTCCTACACCATGTGGCAGCCAGTCCCCATCCTCCAACACATCCACCTCACTCACCTCTCCCAACCCAGACCCTGAGATCGGGAAGCTGTCCTAGAAGGCCCATCTGAAGGCCTGCCCCATTTTCCACTGGCCACCTCCCAGGCCACGAGGACAGGCCTCTGTCACAGCACAGACAGCTGTGGGCCTGCTGAGTGACTCCCCAAAGACAGGGATTCCTTTATGGGGCACAGATCTAAGAGAAACTTAGGATGGTTAGGTTCCTCGCTACACCAAAATGCATGCATGTACACACATACTTCTGCATACTACTCCAAGGAGTCAAGAGACACCCCTCCAAATCCCGTGTGTGGTCCCCAGGTGAGAGGTCCCTGCTATAGGCAGCAGGGAGCAAAGGCTTTCAGGGAGGAAAGTTACATGGCCAGATTTACATTTTAGAAAATTTCAGAAAGGAGGCAGCAGATGAAAGGAAGAATGGGTGGCTGGGTCCACTGGGATCACCCACAGGAATTGCTGGTGGGTGATCACAAAGGCAAAGTTCCAGGGGGACAAAGGCAGGGGCCAACGGGAAGCTGTCAGTTGGAGGCTCTCGCGGGTGAGCAGAGAACAAGCCCTCAGGAAGTCCCATGACAGGCTCAGGTTCACCTGAGCAAACCCCCTCCCCCCCACCTCGCCCCCGGAAGGAGCTGGCTGAAGTCACTCAGACAGACCAGGGAGCACAGAAAGGAAAAACAACAAATGAGCTGGGACCCACGGAACAATCTCCTTGCCCACAAGCACCCAAGAGGCTAGACACATACCGTCCTCAGGGCCTGGGCATACTGATCAGTTCTGTGCTGATCATTGATTTCTCCAAACCGAGGTCGGTTCCAGAGCAGGTGAGCCTGGCAGTCACACACAGGCCGTGCTGGGTGGATTCTCCCATTCTTTTGGGGGCTGGGCCAGTAAATGAACAGACACAGAGTGGTGAGTGTGACCTGCTAGACACCAGCGAGCATGAAAACATGACACAGGGACCTGCCCCAGAGAAATCAAGATGGGCCTCAGAGGACACACCCACAGTCCTTTCCTAGATTTGTGCTAGGCTCTGGCTCTCAAGGAGGCATTAGGGCTTGGAGGGCCCTCTAATTCAAGATTCTCATACATGTCTGTTCCAGGTAGGGGCCCCACAATGGGGGCAACCTCTTCTGAGTACATGCAGTAGGTGCTGACACACCCAGTCACAGACTTTTGCTCTTATTTTATTCTGTTCAGATATAAATGTGCCCACTCATGCCTCTATAATTCCCAATTATAGACACATAAACTTTATGTGGTTCTCAACCTTCCTAATGCCGCGACCCTTTAATACAGTTCCTCATGTTGTGGTGACCCCCAACCATAAAATTATTTTCGTTGCTATTTCATAACTGTAATTTTGCTACTGTTATGAATCGTAATGTAAATATCTGATATGCAGGATGTATTTTCATTGTTCGCAACCCACAGGTTGAGAACCGCTGAAAGGGGAATTTACATAAATGCGTAGTGTCACAGGCCCGGTGCCCACCCCTTGAGGCTCAGGGTATACCTGGTCCTCTGAAGGCTGTACCACACACAGTAGTCGTCGTGGTGGGCTACCAGGCAGAGGGCTGAGCCCTGGACCACAGGCTCCTCTTGCGGCAGGAAGTACACACACTGCATCCAGTGGTCCCGCCACTGAAATAGGAAACGAAGAATCAGCAGTCACTAGCTGCAACAAGAGCAACGCTTCTAATCCAGGAGTCAAAGCCCAAGCCACAAATCAGTTTGCAGGGAGACCACAGTGTGGACAACAGATAGCTACTGTGGCCAAAGAGATAAAGAAGAAAATTCTCAAATCAGAAAGGCTAATGGCTGGAAAGCTTGCTGGAACACTACTGGCTTTAGGGAGATAAAATGTGGTCTAGGGCAGCCGTCTTCAAGAAGAAGGGCTCAGGGGAGGAGGCTCCTGACCCTCTTGTGGGGAAGGGGGCCTGGAGGAGGAAGACAGAGAGGAAGGGAGACAGAAAGAAAGCAAATGTTAACAATTGTAAATTTAAGTAAAGGCCACATTAGCGCTCATGTTCACTTATTCTGTGGACTTAAAATTTTTCAAAATAAAAAGTTGGGGAAATAGTACAGGAAGGTTTTATTTTATTCTTTTGAATTAAATAGTTTTTAAAGATGTGGAAAACTCTAAATTGTGAAACGATTTACAATGATTCAGAGTCAACCTTTTAATAAGCTTTGTCAATCCTTTTTGATACTAGAAACCCCACATCCAGGATTCTATTCTAAAAAAAAAAACAACGACAAAACAAAGAAAAGAGAAGACTCAAAACCTCTTAGAATCTCTATAGGAACAGACTGAATGAAAACTTTCTAAGAGACTGGACCAGTTTAATAAATTTTTTTTAAATGGAAAAAAGAAAAGAAAAGAACTGCCCTGGCCTGTGTGGCTCAGTTGGTTGAATGTCATCCTGTGTACCTAAAGGTTGACAGTTCGATTCCTGGTCAGGGCACATGCTGGGGTTGCAGGCTCAATCCCCAGTAGGAGGTGTGCAGGAGGCAGCCAATTGATGTTCGGCTCTTACACTGAAGTTTCTCTCTCTCTCTCCCTCTCCCTTCCTCTCTCTCTAAAAATCAATAAACTATTCTTTAAAAATAAAAAAGAAAGTAAGAAAAGAAAAAAGCTATAGTTGTGTAAAAATGCATGTTACAGAATTATTTATACTCACAAAAACTGGGATCAAACCAAATGTGCAACAGTTCAGAAATGGATAATAATTCCTTAGACAGAAACTCGCAGACATTTAAAATGATGAATAATGCCCTAACCGGTCTGGCTCAGTGGATAGAGCGTCGGCCTGCGGACTGAAGGGTCCCAGGTTCGATTCCGGTCAAGGGCATGTACCTTGGTTGCGGGCACATCCCCAGTGGGGAGTGTGCAGGAGGCAGCTGATCAATGTTTCTCTCTCATCGATGTTTCTAGCTCTCTATCCCTCTCCCTTCCTCTCTGTAAAAAATCAATAAAATATATTTTTAAAAAATAAATAAATAAATAAAATGATGAATAAGAAGACTATGGTGCAGCAGAAAAATACAAAAATTACTCTGACAAAAACCCATGCATGTAGAAAGGGTGCAAAGAAAGGGAGTTCTTTTGGATGGGAGGCCTACGAGTGACTGAATTCATTTTTGTTCTATATAATGAGGTTTATATAGAACAAAATTATTCTTATAATCTTTAAGCCTCTTTTTTAAAAAAAGGAAATAATTGTCCTAAACAGTGGGTGCCTGGCTCAACTCTGATGAGACGACTGCCTGCACACTCCATACCAGGACCACATCAGACCCTACCTACTCTTAGATGTAACTAAAAAGCAGGTGAATGGCATTCCCTGTAGCTAAGATGTCTATTTGTACAGAAAAGCTAACAAATGAAAATCTAACCAGATACATTCTGAAAAAAATAAACAATAACAGGAGAAAAAAATAGGTTCACTAAAAGCTATTGTTCTTTCCCTACTATGCAAATGGATCCTAAGACAAAAGCAGCCTTTCCCTAACCCCTCGGTGCTCCCTTAGTGCTTCCCTGTCACTGTGCCCTTCCCACACACCAGCCTTCCAGGTCCTAATGCTAAAGAGCTGCAGACAACCCACTGTCTAAGGTGAGACAGGCTGAACAGATTTCAGATCAAGAACAGTTTAGTGAAGTCAGGAGGGAGATTCATTAGCAGCTCCTCGAATTCCTAACAGTCCAAAAGTCACTGCTGGTAGAGTAAGGACAAGAGCTGCACAGTCAGGAGACCTGGGGATGAGCACCCACCACTGCTGCCTAGACAGGAGGCCCTGCTCCAAGCCCTGGGCCAAGCTGAGTCTTGGTTTGGACATTATGTGGTTCCAGCATGAGGATCCATGTAATTTTGCAACATTACACTCCTGGAGAGGAACAAAGTCTAGTGCCAATCTCAACTCTGTGGAAATCTCACACACACACACACACACACACACACACACACACACACTCACACACACACACACACACTCAGCCAGCAGAGGACAAAGGCTATAGAAGAGGGAAGTTCACACCCACTGCCTGGATACATGCCTGCCTACCTGGGCCAGGGGACTGGAAGACAGTTTGGAGAGGGACGCTCACAAGGCCAAGGGAACTGACCACAATCCCACAGCAGTCATAACCTTTCGGCCTAAGCAGTAACTCAAGGAGCAAGAGGGGGCTGCTAGGCCTTCCCTAAGTCACCTGCGTATACCTAGAACCAATCAAAACAAAGCCAGTGTCCCCCATGTAGTAACAGAAGGAGGGACATAGAGGAAGGTACTCGGCGCCTCCCAGGAGAAAGGGAAGCTCTAATTCCTCAGCTCTGAAGCACCTTCCCCACTTTTCCCTGAGTGTGTATGTAGAGGGTTGAGAACACATGCACATGAGAAAATTCAAAAGATATAAAAGGGTCATGGAGTGAAAAAAAAGTTTCCTTTCCACCCCTCATCTTCAGCCCTCTTCCCAGAAGTAACCATTTTTAGTGATTTCTATAAACTCTTCCAAAGATACCTTTACACACACATACCACACATACACTCATCCACATATATCCTCATTTTTAGTAACACCAATGTTGGCATACCACATACTGCTCTGCACCTCTACTTTTGCTTCACTGAGCGATATATCCTGGAGACTGTTCCACATCAGTGCACAGAGAGCTGCCTCATTCACTGAATGGAGGATAATGGATTAGCCAGTCCTCCACTGGTGCCCTCTGGGTGTTCCAGTCTTTTAAATCAGAGCTGTAACACATCACTCTACTCATATGCAAATCTACCCAGAGCCTAAATGTCTAGAAGTGGCATCACTTCCCATCGTGAGGAACTGGGCCTCACTGAGTGCCAGGGATGCCCCGACAACCACTTCCTGCTCTTCCCCATGGCTCCACCACAGTGCGCTGCCCCACTTTTTGAATTTTGTTCACTAACAGGTAAAAAATGGTATCTCACTGCAGTTTAAATCTTCATTGCTTTTATAAGTGAAGCTGACCAACTTTTCACATGTTAAGGAGTACTCTGTATTACTTTTTCTGTAGTTCATGAATTCCACCCACTTTCAACTGACCTGGGAAAGGTAGATTTTGAGACCAAGAAAATGAGTCTGTAGACAAGCTGCAGTTCTGTATTTCAAGTTGATCTGATGGGAGAGCCAGCACAGTAACTTCCCTACAGTTCACTGTGTCCACTGGTGCTGACCATGAACTTGGCCTGAGAGATCTATCATATATATATATGCTTCCTGCACACCCTACACTGGAGACTGAGCCCGCAACCTGGGCGTGTGCCTTGACCGGGAATCGAATCGTGAACTCCCGGTTCACAGGTCAACACTCAACCACTGAGCCACACTGGCAGGGCAATAGCCTTTCTTTAAAACAACAACTCTTCTTTGACACTGACTCTGACACAGTCCCTTCTGGTTCTAAATTCTGGTGAATCTAAGGGTCAACATGCTATTTTCCCATAACAAAAAGTGGACACGTTTCCTGATTTACATGAAAACATGCTCAGCTCCTACTCTTACCTGGAGCTCCTGTGGGTCTGTGTGTGCCCAGAAGGGGGCCATGGTGCACTTGATCTTCCCCTCGGGGTCCATTTCAATGTCCCACCAGGAGAGAACCACTTGAGCTTGGCCAGACGCCAGAGGTTCAAACTGCCTGCCATAGCAGGCTGCTGAGCTACTGACTTGCTTGCTGAAGTCCACACTGTGGAAGAATATTCAGGAACTTAAACATATTTTAAGCTCACACACTCCATTTTTAAGCTTTTATGGTGACCTCAACAGCAATGAGACTTGTTTGCAATGGACTCCTGCCTTCAGAGGCAGGTGACATCAGCGGGGTTCCCTTCCACTCAAAAAGAACTTCCAAAGACCCCCTTCCACCAAATGTCTCAAAGCGCCATCCACCCAAGTTGCTCCCTGGTACCTGAACATAGGCAGCACATCGCTGAGAACAGTGAAGTCCGTGGGGGAGACCTGGTTCAGCTGAATGTCATAGACGGAGGGTGCACCAGGGCACCTCTCCAGTTCCGAGGGGGGGACGATGACCTGCTCTCCAAGGCTGGTCTGAACTCGGATAGGAAAGAGCTTGTTCCATGACCACATCCTTCTGGACTCCACCAGTTGCGCATAGATGGTTGCTCTGTGAGGCACTGCCTCACAATCTTCCTAAGTTTGTGTTAAAAAGAAAAAAAGAAAATAAATAAACCAGGCACACTGACCCACAGTAATTCCAACTGAACAACAGAGGGTTATTCCTTCATATTAGGCTAGTTTAGTAACATCTAACACCTTCCCAGCATAGCTAACTATATTCAGCACAATGCCCTTGGGAGAGGGAAAAAAAGAAAGATTTGAAAAAGGATTACACGTTTTGCCTAAAATGATTTATGTCATCAGATAAGTTCCTAGCTATCTGACACTCTTCAATACTTCAAAAATAAACCTTAATTGTCATCATGCTGATGAACTCCCACACAGACTTGGAAGAAGGAGTCCAATTCTCCCTGCACTAATTCTGGCACTGGGCTCAGAGCTTCCCTCGGTGCAGCACTTGCCCAGACACCAGAACCTTCTTATCACACAACCAATGGACAAGTGTCCACCCTCAAGTAACTGACCTCTTGGCCTCACCGGGCACTGCCGACCACTCTCCTCGCCCAGTTTTCCTCCTACCTCATTCATCGCCATCCTCTACACACCAGGCACTAGGGGCCCAGCTGAGAACAGGAGACTCACAGCAGCTACCACATGGAAATGCCAAGCACAGGGATTCTCTACCTCAGCTCTTAGTGACCTCTTAGGCCAGAAGATCCTTTGTTGCAGGATCTTTTTTTCTCTCCCAAGGGCACTGTAGAATGTTTAGCAATATTCCTGGTCTCACCCACAAGATAATAATAGCACCACCACCCCATCACCCCCATTGTGACACTAAAAATGTCTCCAGACATGGCTCCGGATGAGAAACACTGCTTTAGCTGGATTCTTGTGCCCCCTGCCCACCCTCACAGAGGGGGCTCCCCAGAGACCTGGTCTGAACCACCTTCTTTCTCCCTCCACATGAAAGAGTAACTAACCTCAACCACTCCATCTTCATTTACCAAAAACCATTTACCAAAGGCCTGTTGGTCCTTTCTTCCTGGCTGACCCTCAGGCAAATCACACTCTTTCTGTCTAAAATGGACAAACCCAACTTCACCCTTTTCTCACCTTCCCGGGCCTGGTCCTCCCACTCTCCCAGTAGACAGGGAGCACCACCATTAAATCCAGGTACCCAAGCCCTAAACCCTGGCATCATCCTCAATGCCTCCCCATCTAAGTAATCACCAAGCCCTTGACCACCTTCCTCCTCCCCGAGTCTACCTCTTCAGGCCCATTTCTATGGCCTTACCTGAGGCCCACCCAGCCCAGCGCCTGGATAACTCTAACCACCTATCTGCCTCTGGTCTTGCTCCCCAACTGCTTTCTACATGGCTGCCTGCATAAATCAACCCCCTGCTGAAAACCCTTCTGGAGCAAGGCAGCCCTTCTCGGTCTAGCCCTGCCAGCAACCTAGCCACATCTCTAACCCCAGCTCCCACACTACCCATAATCCAAAGTACTTGCTGGATCTGAGAGCCACCGCACCAATTCACCTTCATGTCTTGGTGCATGCTGATCTCCTCTGCTGTGAATACCCCCCCACCTGCCAGGTCAACACCTGGTCACTCTTCAAGACTGACTCAGCTTGAGCTTCATCTTCCTGGAGCCCTCTACCTTCCCCACATCAGAGGGCAGGATCTCACCCTACTGACCACCATCAGTGCATAATCCAAATTGTGCTGTGATGACCTGCTCACCTACCTGCCTCCCCAGGAGCTCACCTTCATATTCTTGGTACCCAAAAGAGGGCCTGGCAAGATGAAGGCACTCAATAAATGCATCTTCTAAGATCAATCCCTGGGTCAACACTACATGGCAGTGGTTCTCAACCTTCCTAATGTCGTGACCCTTTAATACAGTTCCTCTTGTTGTGGTGACCCCCAACCATAAAATTATTTTCGTTGCTACTTCATAACTGTAATTTTGCTACTGTTATGAATCGTAATGTAAACATCTGATATGCTATATGTGTTTTCCGATGGTCGCGACCCACAGGTTGAGAACCGCTGCTACATGGACTATCTGTCAGACATGCCAGCATCCCGGTTCAATAAGACAGGAAGAGGGTCAGGGCAATGGAAGCCTCTGTGTGCCAGCCCTAAGTCCTTCAAGCTCAGACACAGGATGGCAGGTGGGGACAGTGATTAGAGTGGACAATGCACACCTGGCTGCTACAGGCCAGCTGGGAGAGGAAACTGAGGACAGTTGTCTGCCTACCTTTTTAATGTGATGAATTAGAGAAAGACAAATTGGGCAACATGAACATAAATTCCAAATATCCTTGTTCTCTGTTTCAGGGATATATCTAGTTGGTGGTTTTGATGTGGAAAAATGGAAATTGTTGCTACTAACGTTACTAGAAAAGGGATTTACATTTTGGAAACAATGAGACAGCTCACAAGTGTGGGGATCTACAGAACAATCACAGTCACATGCTGACTGTGTAATGTGGACTCTGGTCCTGAATGCCCTGGAAGGAGCCCCCTCCTCTCTCTGAGAGCACTAAGAACCCCCAAAAGAGTTGCTGGCTGGGACAGTGCAGTGACCACAGGGCAGGTGCCAGCAGAAGCAGCAGACACACCTCCCTGACTGGCCTTTGCCTCTGGGTCTTCACTTCCAATTTATGTCCATACAAAAGCAAGATCAACATCTCCAAGATAACATTTTCAACATGTCTCTCTCTTTTCAAAGAAAATGTCAAAGATTGCCACTACCCAAACTCCTTCACCTGGAATGGCCTGGCCTTCAAGGCTTTCCACCTCCTCCTCCATTCTCTGCCATTAGCTCACAGTCCCCTTCCCCTCCCAGCTGATGTTCTCAGTGACCTACCAAACAGGTCCCTTTTCCTGGGACATCTCTCCCTCTCCCCAGTGCCTTTCCAAATTCCACCCCCTCTACATTCCCCCCTGATCTTTTCTTTTCTTTTCTTTTTTTTTTTTAATATATTTTATTGATTTTTTACAGAGAGGAAGGGAGAGAGATAGAGAGTTAGAAACATCGATGAGAGAGAAACATCGACCAGCTGCCTCCTGCACATCTCCCACTGGGGATGTGCCCGCAACCCAGGTACATGCCCTTGACCGGAATCGAACCTGGGACCTTTCAGTCCGCAGGCCGACGCTCTATCCACTGAGCCAAACCGGTTTCGGCCCCCCTGATCTTTTCTATCAGTCCCAAACCATATGGCTATGGTGCTTCTGTCTGCCTCTCCATTCAGCCCACCAAATCCTCACCATCACTGACTATGTGGGTTAGAGCAATAGGATGCCTCACACTTCTCCTTGGATGCTAGAACACTTTACACAGTTGACACTCAAATAATGTTTGCTAAATTGAATTGAATTTGAAGATAGTTTCTGGCCTTTTGACTCTAACCTACCCAGACTTGGCATTCAAGAGGCACAGAAGTCATAATTAAGGAGAATCCTACAGGAATAAAGGGTGTCCTTGGGTATATAGAGAGGTACTGAGGACTCAGGCTGTGAAGAGCACGGTGTATCAATGAGAGCTGTGTAAGCTGACTGAGATCACAGCAATATGCCTGAGGGAGGCTCTCATCCCTACCTGCATGAGATGCCTGTGTGCGTGTTCATAGGAGGGCAGTGCTCCCTCCCCAATCAGTTCCGTGTCAAACAGCTCCGTGATCAGGATGTTGGCACGGCATGGCATGTCACCATCTGAGAAATACAAGGAAACAGCATCAGAAACAAGCAACAGACTAGAAAAAATATTAACAGCAACTAGATGCCAGATAAAAGGTTAATAAGTCATTAAAATGAAAGTACATATAAATACTGAAGTATTTAGAAGTGTCATCTCAACTGATTTTCCAACAGTTCAGCAAAAAATCCGTATACATATATAAAAATGCTAAAATTGTTAAGTCTTGGTTAAGAGAATATGGGGGTTTGCTGTACAACTGCTCTTTCAACTTTCCTGTATACAAATTAACAATTAAACTCTTTTTTAAAAAAATATATTTTATTGATTTTTCACAAACTGAATCCTGGTACTTCAAATATATCTAGGCTGCAGAAAGGGAGGGAAAACCAAAGCAAGATAGACAGGCTGATAGATTCCATTGATACCCAGGGTTCAGAATCCCCAGTTCCTTACACTAAATCCCCCTGAATTAAGTTCATTTCTTGTTATCAAATACATACCAGTTGGTTGGGAAAGAAGGGTTATAGAAGATCTATTAACTCCGTTTTCTAAACTTCTATAATGTAATGTAATGTTACTTCTACAGTTATAATTTTTAATGAGCCAAGAGACAGAACAGACTTTGGAAGGGGCCATTCATCACGGAGAATTAACTAAACACTCCTAACGGCTCATGAATTACAATCTGACAAAGCCCACTCATCTTCCCTACAGAGGAGACAAGTCTCATGGATGATGCAAGAGAACAGAAGCCTTAAAGTGGCTGAAAGAACAGTGCAGCAGAGCCTGAACCTTGAGTCATGGAGACCTGGACTGTGAGCCTGCTTTCTAGCCGGAACCCTCAGCGCTGACCATCAGTCACCTCATCTGTTAAGGGGGGTAACGAGATCTGTCCATGCAGCAATGGTCAGGCTAGCAAAGGTAAAATCTACCCACTCCCTATGAAGTACACTTGTGCTCAATGGCAATATGTGAATGGTGGCTAAGAAACGTCTGTCCTCCTGCACAGAGAACACCCTCCCGAGTGGCCCTGCCTATCCTCTCTGATATGATGCCAAACTCCAACTGAAATTCACTCCATCCCAAACTGAGCCAATCACATCCCACCCCCATGCACCTGCTTCTCCCTCCGATGTTTCCACCTCAATGAATGGCACTACCACACAGTCCAGAAACCTGAGCATTGTTTACTAGCTCTCCAGGAGAATAGAGACCCTGACTGGTCTGTTCACTATGCCCCAGTGCCTAGAACAATGCCTAGCACCCAGCAACTGTCAGCAAACATTACCTGAGTTCTTGATTCCTCCCTATCAGACTACATCCAATCAATCACCAAGCTCTGCAAATGCTGCCTCCTGAATAATTTTTAAGCTAATTATAATAATTTAAAATGATTTATTGCCCAAAATTGCATCAAATAAATAAAGCTTTATGACCCAGTGAATTTCAACAAGTACTCCTGACAGCCTGGTGTCTAACATGTGAGTGAGAGCCTGAGGAGGGGTGCTTACTCCAGGTGCCTCCTAAGTCTTACCCCATGATGGGACGGATGAACAAATGCCCCCTGAGTCAGCTGCACACATGCCTGTGTGTCATCCATCCATCTCTGGGAAACAGGCAACAAACTTAGATGCTATTTTTAAAAAGGGCTAAGGACAGAACCTTGGAAAACGTGCTTTTGGGGAAGAACAGGAAGACTAAATGGCAGAAGTACCAGGGCTGCAGTGTTTGAGAGGAGAAGCAGAGGGAAGACCATCAGCCTTAGCAATAAGAAAGCCACTTGGCAAGTTGGACGAGTGGAAATAAAGTCCCATGTACAAGGGGCTAAGGACCAAGCAAAGTTGACAATCTACTCACTAAACAAATATTACTGAATTCTTTCATGCCAGGTATATACAAGTTATGGAATGGAATAAATAAGATCACACAGTCCATAAACTCAGAATGCTTCAGCTGTGTGGGGATAGAGACATTAAATACATAATTACATAATGATTTCATTATTGCAGTGATAAGTGCTACAAAGAAAAAGTATTAAGAAAGGATTTGAGGGGTATGGCCTCGTGCAGGGTGTGTGTACACAATACACAGCCTAGACGAGGGCACAGAGTCACACAGAGAGTGACACAACAAAGGCTGCTCTGCGGATCGATCTCTGTGCTATCAAGACAGACAAATTTTGCCCAGCTGGTGTGGCTCAGTGGTTGAGCATTGACCTATGAACCAGAGGTCACGGTTCAATTCCTGGTCAAGGACATGGCCAGGTTTCGGGCTCGATCCCCAGTGTGGGGTGTGCAGGAGGCAGCCGATCAATGATTCTCTCTCATCATTCTACCTCTCTATCCCTCTCCTTCCTCTCTCTGAAATAAATAAAAACATATTAAAAATAAATAAATTAACAAATAACCCCCACCTTTGGCCAAAACAGAGTAACTGGAATCGGACTTATCAATCCATGTAATCAACTAGAAAACCAGACAAAATATATGAAACAAACATTTTCAGATGTTGAACAAGAGGCAACACTGTATTCCCCAAGAAGGGACACAAAGTGACCCCAACAAAGTGACCCCTACTCCTGCTCTGGCTTTAGCAGGCAGGCTCTTTCCAGACCACAGTACAGGGAACGAGAAAGTAAGCAGAGCACTGCAATCTTGCTGAGTTAAGGAAACAGCAATTGGAGTTCAGGGAAGTGGAGGCATCTGGGACTTGCAGGAGAGAAAACCAGAGAGGAAATTACACAGAAAAGGGCTTCAGAAACCTGCACAGGGCTCCCCTTAGGTCGTTGTTGAATATATTCACACACACATAGGGTAGGACTCTAGAAGGCCGGGTAAAAATAACCATGTAGCTCTAAGGTGAACAATTTCCAGAGTTCACAAAGGACTGGGTAACATTCCAGTTCTGATCAGCCAGCACGCAAGCGCTCGGCAGAGACCTAGAAAGGTCATGCCTTACCAGTTTGGCTAAAGTAGCCCTGGAGCTGTGGTTCTCAACAGGGGTGACCTATCCAAGAAACTCTCCTTCACCCTGGGACATCTGGCCATGTCTGAAGACATTTTTGCTTGGCACAAACGGGGAGGGAGGTGCTACTGATTTCCACTGGTTAGAGGCCAGGGATAAACATCTTACAATGCTCGGAATAGCTCCCCACCCCCAACAAAGAATTATCAGGCCCAAAATGTCAACAGTGCTGCGGCTGAGAAGCCATGACTTAAAGCTACTCTAACCCTGCTTCAGCAAAGCTTAAAAACAGCCTGGAAAGGATCAAACCGATCTGTAAGTAACCCAACTGCATGCCAAATGAAGCTTTTACAGGAAGACAACAAAATCCAGCACTTAGCAAGGCAAAATTTCCACTATACACAGCACCCAAATAAAAATTACTAGATATGCCAAGAAGGAAAATGTAGCCCAGATCTAGGATAACAGAACAAACCCCTAGATGACCGAGATGACAGAAATAGGAGATAAGAATGTTAAAACAGCTGCTATAAATATGTTAAGTATTTAAAGGAACATAAGGAGAAAAAATGGTTATAAAAATATAATCAGAGATTAAAAAATACAATATCAGAAATGAAAAGTTAACTAGATGTGGATTAGACACCACACAAGATAAGATCAGTGAACCTAAAGACCTATCCAAGAAACTATCTGTGTCCATCAACAAGTTAAGGGGTAAACAGACTATGGTATGTCCACATATGAAGTGTTGCTTAGCAATTTAAGAGAATGATTTCCTGCCCTGGCCGGCTTGGCTCAGTGGATAGAGCTTCAGCCTGCAGACTGAAGGGTCCCAGGCCAAGGGCACGTGCCTGGGTTGCGGGCTCATTCCCCAGTAGGGGGTGTGCAGGAGGCAGCCAATCAATGATTCTCTCATCATTGATGTTTCTATCTCTCTCTCCTTATCCCTTCCTCTTTGAAATTAATAAAGAAATATATATTTTTTTTAAAGAGAATGATTTCCTGATACACAGAACAACGTGGTCAAAATCTCAAGAGCAATATGCAACAGAAAAGAAAGCAGGCACAAAATATACACACTACATGATTCCACTTACTCAAAATTCTAGAAAAGGCAGATCTCATTTATATTGAAGAAAGCAGATCAGTAGGTGCATAAGGCCAGTAATATGGGAGGGATTGATGTAAAAGGTATTGAATCTCTTTGGGCATGATGGAGATATTCTATTATCTTGATTGTGGTGGTGGTTACAAGTGTATTTAAATTTGTCAAAACTCATCAAACTATCCACTTAGCATGGATGCATTCACTTTATGTAAATTATACCTCTACAGCCCTGGCCAGTATGGTTCAGTGATTGGAGCATTGGCCCGAGCACTGAAGGGTATCGGGTTCGATTCCCGGTCAAGGGCACGTACATGGGTTGCAGGTTCGACTCCTGGCCCTGGTCAGGGCACATGCAGGAAGCAACCAATCGATGTGTCACTCTCACATTGATGTCTGTCTGTCTCTCTCTCCTCCCACCCCCCACTATCTCTAAAAATCAATGGAAAAAATATCCTCAGGTGAGGATTAATAAAAAAGAAAACAAACAAAAAAATTATCCTCAATAATGTTGATTAAAAATGGAATAATGGCCGAACCGATTTGGCTCAGTGGATAGAGCGTCGGCCTGCGGACTGAGGGGTCCCAGGTTCGATTCCGGTCGGGGGCATGTGCCTTGGGTTGTGGGCACATCCCCAGTGGCAGGTGTGCAGGAGGCAGCTGATCGATGCTTCTCTCTCATCGATGTTTCTAACTCTCTATCTCTCTCCCTTCCTCTCTATAAAAAATCAATAAAATATATTTTTTAAAAATGGAATAATGATTTGTGCATTCTTTTGTATGTATATAATGTTTTAAAAATTAATAAAAGGGAACTCCAATTTCTTCTTCTGTGCATTTTTCAGATTTTCTATAAAAATGTTGTTTTTTAATGGGAGAAAAATGTTGACCTTACCATTGCTTCATACTAAAATACTGTGTTTTAAAAAAATGGGGTTATATCCATAACCTCATCCCAGGAGCTTCTTTTACGAATCTTTCCACTGTACTCTCCAGGTATCAGTGTCATGAAATTTTAGGAGTCCAGTTCAAGCTCCTAAACTCTAAAAAATATTGTGGGAATGTGGAGAGATTGTGCTATACAGGCAAATCTCTCGTGTTAGATGCGGAAGCAAGATGTCAGAACTAAGCAAAACCATTTCAGCTATTTACTTAGTTTCACTTCTGTCTGATAAAACTTGAAACTCAGAGAGCTGAGACACACAAAAATTCCAACTTGCTTAAAGCAAAAGAAGGTTTCCTTTGCATCACTGCTATTGCTCTTGATTAGTTCTGGTTTACCCATTGCTGATTCGTTTTAGCAAATAGAGAAATAAACCAATAGAGAAGAAAATGCTTCTCTTCAGACACACGCAGAGGCCTCATATCTCTGCAATTACCTGGATATATTTATTCCAGATAACTTGAAGAAGTCTTTTCCTCTCCCTTACAAAAGCAAGCAAAGCTTACAACACAGTATGTGTTGATCTTACCTGGCCCCACAGTAACCTCTGTAGAATGCTTGTTGATAACCTTAATCTTATCACTGAAGCCATTTTTCTCCACAATCTTCACAGCAGCATCAGCCATAGGCTTGAAAACCTACAAATGAGAGCCAAAACCCAAGAAAAATAAGTAATCAATTTAATAACATCCTAACACCCAACACTAGCAAGACATTCCTTGATTCTAGTCCTAAGATTTGAAGTAAAAAAAGATCTGCACTGCAGAATTTCCTTCTAAAATGAACCTTTGTTACCATTCAAGATATAGGCAAAATATTTATTTGGGTCTATTTAATTTAAATAAATAAGACTTCATCCATGTAACTGCAATACTTTATTCTATAAATGTGTATCATGAAAAGAAATACAAAGGAATGAGATTTCCCTGGGTTTAACTGGCAGCTAGGAGTCCCCAGGCTCAGGGGCGGGATGCAAGGGATCCCAGGGAGGTTGCACTACCTCGTAAGGACAGCAGGTGTCAGTGCCGCACTAGAGGGAGCCTGGAAGAGGACTTGCCTCACAAACTATGATCTGTGATGATCTGTGAAGCTGCTCTCTAGACCACAGTGAGACTGTTACTGTGTTAGACCTAAGTGTGAGCAAAACTGCCCCCAATCTCCAATGCTGGCAGGACGTCACTGATATTTTCTGAAGATATCCAAGGCCTTCCACAATACAAACCACCATGCTTCTCCCTGCCCCTGCCATTCCCCCCAAACCCTATTCTCCCCACAACTGATGCTTCATCCACACTCATGTTCCCAGGCACATCTGAGTTTTCCCTGCTCTAGCCCCACCTGCCAAAGCAAACCCAACTTTCCAGGACAACACAAAAACCCCTCTCCAGAAGTCTTTCCTGAACCCTTACCATGTCCCTAAACATAAGCCCCTCCAGCTGCTATTTTCTGGCCTGCTCAACTGAAATTACCAGTACATAACTCCCACCATATTAGGGCAGAAAACATTACAGACACACAGAGAGTGGAAATATAACAAACTGATAACGTGAATGACCGGTCACAATGACAAGATTTCCCCTTTTATTAGTCTTTTTATGCATCTTCCACATTTCCCACCATGAACACATAATTCTTTTACTATATTCAAGGGGAAAATGCTATATTCTTCTGTAAAGAATACCTGTGTGCTCAGGAAAAAAATTTAAAAACACCATCTTTACAATCTGTTTCAAATTATATTTCTAGGGCTCAGCTGGTGTGACTCAGTGGTTGAGCATCAACCCATGAACCAGGAGGTCACGGTTCGATTCCCGGTCAGGGCACACGGTTAAGGGCTCAATCCCTCTGTCTCATCATTGATGTTTCTATCTCTCTCTCTCTCCCTCTCCCTTTCTCTCTCTGAAATCAATTTTTTTAAAAATTGATTTGATGTTTTTAGTTATAGTTTGAGTTCTCAACAATCACTTGGCTTCACCCCCAAAAGTATCATGAGCTCATACCACCCCCTCAGCCCTCCCACCTCTTGACATATCACTTATCTCATCCCTGACCCTTGAGGCTCTGACCATTCACAGCCTCCAGTCTGGGAGCATATGGAAAGCAACTGATCAATGTTTCTCTTTCACATCGATGTTTCTCTCTCTCTTTCCCTTCCTCTCTTTAAGTATGTCCTCAGGTGAGGACTTAAAAAAAAAAAAAGAATATACATCAAAATTTTAGCAATGGTTAACTTTGAATTAACAAACTACTAGTATTTTATATTTAACAAATTTCCTATAAAGAAATGTATTATTGCCCTGGCCAGTGTAGCTCAGTGGATAGAGCGTCGGCCTGTGGACGGAAGGGTCCCGGGTTCGATTTCTGGTCAAGGGCACATACCCAGGTTGTGGGCTCAATCCCCAGTAGGGGGCATGTAGGAGGCAGCCAATCCATGATTCTCTCTCATCATGGATGTTTCTCTCTCTCTCTCCTTCTCCCTTCCTCTCTGAAATCAATAAAACTATATTTAAAAAAATACAAAAAAGGCCCTAAGCGGTGTGACTCAGTGGATAGAGCGTCAGCCTGCGGACTGAAGGGTCCCAGGTTCGATTCCGGTCAAGGGCATGTACCTTGGTTGCGGGCACATACCCAGTGGGGGATGTGCAGGAGGCAGCTGATCGATGTTTCTAACTCTCTATCTCTCTCTCTTCCTCTCTGTCAAAAATCATCAAAATATAATTTAAAAAAAAAAAAAAGAAAATGTATTATTTTGCATTTATCAGAAAGATAACATGTTTAATTGTTTTATTACAGGAAAGAAATGGCAGATTGCCAAACTACTGATAAAACATAAATAAGATAGCTGGCTCTTGTAGGGGACATTTTAAGATAGTAGGTCTCAATCTTGTAGGGACATTTAAGATAGTAATGCCAGACCACAACCCAGAATAATTAAATCAAAATCTGGCAGAGGAGATGAGGAGGGGGGCTGGGTGTCAGTATTGTTTAAAGTGTCTCAGTGATCCTGACATGCATGAAAACACTGTTTTCAGAGGGGAAAACATACTCCTGGAGGAAGAAATTGTACCTGATTCAGTTCTATGCTTTCAGAACCTGGCCCTGTGCTTGGCACAGAGTGAGCACTCCGTGAATACCTATGAACAAATGGATAGGCAAAGGGCAAGGGGCAGGACACCCACGTGAAGAATGTGGCTTACCTCGATGGCATAGCAGAAGTCGGCACCTGCTGTGACTGCCATCATTGACAAGAGTCCTGTGCCGGTGCCAATGTCGAGAACCAGGGCCTTCTGTCCTCTGTCCTTCACCCTGCTCACGGCAGCCCGGATACCCTGGTAGTATTTTATATTCTAAGAGAAAGGGATTAAAAAAAACTGTCACTTCATACTAGTTGTTATAAATAAGTAGAAAGGTGCTTTGTGAAACTCTGGTCATGGTTGGCAGCAGCAGTGCAAGTCATGACTTGTGGCCTTTCTGGGCCCTCGAGGAACAGCACTGGCTAGCTGAGTCAGGCAGGCCTTGTGACACCGCCAGAGCACTGGGTCAAACTGTTACCCTTTCTTAAGCAATTATCTCCCCTCCACACCCTCTCTTCTACAGTCTGCCTAGTGATACTGGGGCTAGGGCTCTGGAAGCACCTTCTCCTTTTTCCAGCTGTTAGGTACAGACGTAGAAGAAGGATCTCGAGGGTGACTGGAAGGTAGAGGAGGGAGATAGTTGCTCCTTCCTGTATGGGTGCTGCTCTCATCAGTGTCCTCCCAGGCGTAGCAGCTGGTTCCAGATGCCAGCTCCTGCCAGGCCTCCCATAACCAGCCTCCCCGGGCGTCCCTCATGAGTAGCAGCAGCACTCAAACAGAGATCCCTCTTGGAGATCCACAGGCCCTCTCCTCTAAGCTTCCAGATCAGGGGTGGGAAACGTGCAGCTCTTGGGCCTACAATGCCCACAAAATCATTTGGTCTGGCCAAGGCATTAGGGGTGAGTTAATTAAATGTTTGACCAAATATAGCAGGCTAATTTTTAAGTTGATAATTTTGTATGGCCCGAGAATGATGTTATAAAAGTCCAAATGGCCCACCCCTGTTCTAGATTCTGAAAACCTCAGTCTTCGTCTCTCTTTGTATCCCCAGCCCTTGGCAAGGTAACTGTTTCCTGCTCTTCCTATCACAAGTTGACCTCAGTGACCTCTCTGCTTCCCAGGCCTCCCACATCTGTGTGACCAAATCCCTCTATTAAAATATGTGTTGTGGCTTTTGATTTCCTTACTGGACTCTATTTCACATAACTTCCTTGTCTAAATATGTTTCCCTCTCAGGAAATTATTTTCTTGCATCGTGAAGGTTTTTAGTTATAGTCTTTTGTTTATTCTGTTTGTATGCAGGGGTTTTTTTTAAATGGAACGCTTCATGAATTTGCGTGTCATCCTTGCACAGGGGCCACACTAATCTTCCCTGTATCGTTCCAATTTTAATATGTGTGCTGCCAAAGCAAACACTGGTTATGGTCTTTTGTAACTTAACAGATACACCTTCCATCTGTAAGAGTTTAGCTGGATAAGTACTCTTCTGTTGACAATAACTAAAAATCCTAGGAAGGTATTTGTAAATCTTTTTAAATGTACCGACGAGCTGGAAAATTAATAAGGAATATTAGGAGGTCAGGCAGTTGGAAGTGGATCCACCCCCAAGTTAGCCTGAAGATGACTATCCTACCAGCTAAGACCTTGATCACAGCCTGTGAGAGACCCAGAGCCAGGAGACCCAGCTAAGTGGAGCCCAGTTCTCTGACCCACAGAAAGTAAAGATAATAATTGTTTTTAAGACATTACATTTGGGGATAATTTGTTACTAGATAACTAATACAGAGCTGGTATCAAAAGGGCAATATTCTCTGACCACAGTGCAATCAAGTTGGAAATCTCAATAACAAAAATATAATTTAAAAAAAAAGATTTTAAAAAGTTACATATCAAAACTCATGGAATGGCTAAAGCAATATTTGGAGAAAAAAGTATTAGAAAAGACAAAAGATGAGGTAAGCATCCACCTCAAAAAATTACTAGTAAAAAGAGGACTACCAAAATAAACTCCAAATAAGTGAATGAATAAAAATAATAAAGAATAAAAATTAATGAACTAAGAAACAAATATAAGATCAAGAAGGATAAAAGTTAGTTATTTCAGTCCTAGCCACTGTAGCTCAGTGGATAGAGCGTCGGCCTGAGACAGGTTCAATTCTGGTCAAGGGCACATGCTTGGGATGCAGGCTCGATCCCCAGTAGGGGGCGTGCATGAGGCAGCCGATCAATGATGCTCTCTCATCACTAATGTTTCTATCTCTCTCTCTTCCACTCTGAAATCAATAAAAAATATATTTTCAAAAAAAGTTAGTTATTTCAAAAGACTAATAAAATCATCCTGGCTGGTGTGGCTCAGTTGGTTGGGCGACATCCAATGCACCAAACGGTTGCAGGTTTCATTCCTGGTCAGGGAACACGCCCAGGTTACAGTTTGATCCCCCAGTAGGGTGTGCAGGAGACAGTTGATTGATGTTACAGCTCAATCCCCAGTAGAAGACGTGTAGGAAACAGCCAATGGATGTTACGCTCTCACACAGATGTTTCTCTCTTCTCCCTTCCCCTCTCTCTCAAAATATCAATTAACTATTTTTTTAAAAAAGACTAATAAAACCAATGAACTGGTAAGACTATTTCAAAAATAAACAAATAAAAGGTAGAGGGAGATAAAGAAATACAGGTAGCCAAAAACTGGAAATGAAGAGGAGGGTAATATCAGTATATATGCCGCAGATATTAGAGAGATTAAAGGATATGATGAACAACTTCTAGCAAAAGTTTTTAAAAATATATGAAGTGGACAACATTAAATTGGACATTCTACCCAACATACTAGAACAAGAAGAAATAAGGTCTAGAAAAAAATAAATAAAATTATTTTGTTTTGTTCACAGACAAGATGAATGTCTGCAAAAGAAAACCCAAAATACCAAAGGATATTTATTGAGTTACAGAATTTAGAAAGATTACAGAATTCCAAATCAATAAGTAAAAATCAATTGAAATCTTATATATCAGCCTTTAATAACCTTGGCAAAGGGAAGGATTTCTTAAACAAGACACAAAAAGTACCAACCTTTAAAGGACATATAAGATAAATTTGACATTAAAATTTAAGACTTATGTTTATCAGATGGAAAAACAACCCACAAACTAAGATAAGACACTTACAATAAATATAACTGACAAGGTTATTACCCAGAATATATAAAGAACTCTTATAAATTACTAAGTCATAAAAGAGTAAACATGAATAGCTAATAAATGAAAAGAGCTCATACACAGTAGTTATCAGGGTAATGCAAGTTAACACTACAATGAGAAATTAGTTCAAACCTATCAGATTAGTCCAGCCAGCATGGCTCATCAGTAGAGCGTCAACCTATGAACCAGGAGGTCATGGTTTGATTACCCGTCAGGGCACATGCCCAGGTTCTGTGCTCAATCCTCAGTGGGACTCGTGCAGGAGGCAGCCAATCAGTGGTTTTTCTCTCATCATTGATGTTTCTCTCTCTCTCTCCCTCTCTCTTCCTCTCTGAAATCCGTAAAAAAAAAATATTTTGTTAAAAAAATAAAAATGAAAGAGGAAAGCTGAAATGTAATTCTGCAATGAAAGTCAAATCTGCTTTACAAAATACAGTCTTCAGTGACCTCTAGAAATTTCATTTTTAAATTACAAACTGACTATACAGGGCAAAACATCATGTAATTAGAGAATTTTTATCTAGAGGAGATTATGGAGATCAGATAGTACGTCTTAAATCCTAATAAACAAGGTGCACAGAGGTCCCATGTTTTGTCCAAGTTCACACTCAGGTCAAGAGCAGAGCCAGAAATAGGACCCAGCCTCCAGACAAAATTCCCAACCATTACGCCATACTGACTCTCAGCATCATTCCAACATCATGCCTCCAGGGTTCCCGTAATCCAAGGTTTCAAAACCCCACATCAAGGTAACAGTTTCCTTTAACACTTACTCTGTCTTTGTCGTGCAGCATATCAGCATAAGAAGATCTAAAAACAAAAAGACAGGTCAGAAACCTCTGCTAAAAGTAATATACATCAACATATGAGCATATTCACAGATATATAAGTGCATTCTTAAATCAGATGAGACAAACATCCAGGCAGGTTTTAAACTACTTTAAAGGAATTATGGGGGGGGGGGGGGGTGTTCTGGAAAGTAACCTCACACGGTGATATGATCATAAATTCCTAAGTTAACACACCTTTGAAATAAACCACCCTCAAGAAAGCACAAACATAATCTTATTAAACTACCCTATAATCCAATCAGCACCTTGCTTTTTTCCCGTCTCCTTGTAATCTTATTTCCTTCCTTAATTTCAAATGCATAGAAGAAGCTACAAAACTGTTATTCTCTGGAGCAGCGGTTCTCAACCTGTGGGCCGAGACCCCTTTGGCGGTCGAACAACCCTTTCACAGGGGTCGCCTAAGACCATCCTGCATATCAGATATTTACATTACGAGTCATAATAGTAGCAACATTACAGTTATGAAGTAGCAACGAAAATAATTTTATGGTTGGGTCACAACATGACGAACTGTATTTAAAGGGCCAGAAGGTTGAGAACCACTGCTCTGGAGCATTTGCGATCTTGCTCCCGGCATATGTGGTCAGTTTGGTTCAAATAAAAATTCTCTACAGATTTGGAATTTCATACGTTAACAATTATATTCTATAATTCTTTGGTACTAAATAAAAAACCTCAGGCAAGTATTTATTTTTCAGCAAAGAACCTAAGACCTAGGAATGCTCTAGTAGTCAGCCCTGTCACAGTAACTCCAAAGACACTAACATACTGATCATTTTATACATTACACATTTTTTAAAAATATATATTTTCTTGATTTTTTATAGAATCGAACCTGGGACCTTTCAGTCCCCAGGCCGACGCTCTATCCACTGAGCCAAACCGGCTAGGGCACACATTTTTTAATTAAATCTTTATTGTTGAAAGTATTACATATGCCCTCCCCCCGACACACTGACCTCTTATAACCCACCCCCATAAACATTTTTTCCTCAGATTAACTTAGACTGAGTTTAATACTTAACATAATCTTGCATAATTTGCACAGTGGGATAATCACAGATGTAACACTAGGAGGAGGAATTGGGGAAAGGCAAAGTATATTATCTGCTGTATATTCAGCATTTTCCTTCATGTCATCAGGAAAAACTAAGAGTTTACCAAACTATAGAGTGTTAAAGGGAGGAGAGTTGATTATCTATATTTCTACCGTAGCAATTACAAATTTGAAAACCTCTAGCAGGATCAGGATGAGCCCCCAGAACTCAGCAGGCCCAGCCCAAAGATGCTTTCTGAGAGTTCCAAGTGAGAGCTGAGGCACTCCCACTATACAGAGGACCTCCGGCTTCAGGTCAACATCAGATTCACTGCAGAGCTTCTTTTAAACGCAGATTCGCAACATACACACAGAGATTCTGATCCAGATCGGGCTGGAAGTCTGGAAATCTGCACTTGAACTGGTGTTCCAGGCAACTGTGACCCAGGCAACCCATACTCTACCCTTTGAGAAGCTCTGCACTAAAAGAATAGGGTGTTTTTATGGCACACCAAGGTTTTTATATCTGAACCCTCCTATGAATGCTTAGTTGAAATCTGGTCCTTTATACCTTTCTCCACTTTTTAAAAAAATATATTTTATTGATTTTTTACAGAGAGGAAGGGAGAGGGATAGAGAGTTAGAAACACCGATGAGAGAGAAACATCGATCAGCTGCCTCCTGCACACCTCCTACTGGGGATGTGCCCACAACCAAGGTACATGCCCTTGACCGGAATCGAACCCGGGACCTTTCAGTCCGCAGGACCTTTCTATCCACTGAGCCAAACCAGTCAGGGATTTCTCCACTTTTTAAGAAGCCCTTTCACTCCCCATCTTCTCTGTCTCATCACCCACTCACTCCCCACCACTGCACTGACACCACTCTCCTTAAACACCATTAGCTCACTCCAACTGCTAACACCCAGGACTTCTCTGGCCCTGCTGGACATGCCCTCTTCCTGAACCACTCTCCTCCTTTCTCCTCTGTGACCACGCCCTCCTGGTTCCCCTGCCTCCTCAGCTATTCCAGAACCCCTTCAGCCTTCTACCTTTCTCATTCCACACTGTCTCTGAGAGTCCTGTTTCCACCCTCACTAACAAATGCAAATTGTCTCCAGACCCACATACCTGTCCACTGGCATCTCTACTGGATGTCCAAATACCTACTCTCCATCAACTCCCCTGCCCAACACCACCAATTCCTCCTGTGTTCTTCCTCTCAGGAAATGGTAGCTCCATCTACCTAGTCACTCTAATCAGAAAGTTTGATGCTTCCTGAAATTTCTCTCTCCTTCCATCACTGCATCCTATGAGTTATTATATTGTATACTAGAGGCCCAATGCACAAAATTCCTGCAAGAGTAGGCTTTCCTTCCCCCAGGTGCCGGCACCGGCTTCCCTCACAGCCCAGGCTTCGTCTGGAAGGACAGCAGTCTAATTAGCATATTATGCTTTTATTATTATAGATATTGAGGAATATATTATTATATTTAGGCACAGAGAAGTTAAGTATCTTGGCCAATGTGAGAGTTAAGAAGGGGCAGAGCCCACATGCATATTCATGCTCCTCTTCTTATATTCGCTACCAACTTTAAAACATGACCTCCGCCTACCTTTTCAGTATCCTCTCTCATCACAGCCCTACTTGTGCACCACACTCCAGCACACTGACCTGACTGCCACTCCTCTGGAGTGGCCATTTCTCTCCATGTAGATATCAACCCCCCAGGCCAGCTGGTTCTTGCTGCTAATGGGCATAAACGTTTGTGCCCATTTCCACTGGCCTTTATCTCTCTGCACCATCATTTGTTATGCCTGTCTCTTCCACAAAACCACCTGTTCCTTAAGGCTGGGAACCCTTTCTTCTTCATTTTGGTACTCACTGCCCCAGCACAGTTTTGTCATGTTGTATGCACTTAATGATTGCTAAATAACAGTAACTCACATACTTTTAAATATCCCTTCAAAGAAAAGAAAAAGCAATTTTCAACTTTTCAGGAGAATTTAACTATATGAGGAATGTCACCATTTCAGTGGCACCAGTAAATAATTAACTTTCATAAACGCTTCTACTACTACCGAACCTTGGGTCTTCTTTGCTCCACTAGACAGATCCTCTGACTTCCCACACAGGCATGACTCAGCCTAACTCCCACACAAACCTACTTGGCTGAGCACACCTGCTTGTGACCTACACCTGCCCAGAAGCACTGGGTCATATCCTATTGCACACTCAGGCTAAATTTCAAGGCATCTGCTTTGAGATCAAGTGCCCCATCCAGCTGCAGCCAACTGTGAACAAACGCCTGTTACCTGGCAATCTCCTGGTGGTAATCATAGTGCTCATCTTCCTCCAGCCACTCCACAGATCCTGTGGTCGGATTGGCCCGCCCACAGAAGATCTTCATGCTGCCAATCAGCTCCTCAATTTTATCACTCGCCAGCTTACTTCTTATGGACAGGTCAGACAGTCAGAAACCTATTCACATTATAATGCCCAAGAATGAAAAGAAAAAAAAATGTTACAAGACAAGAAAACAAAGGGGGGGAGGTGTCTAAGAAATTGACAAAAATATCAAAACCATTGAAAATATTTGTTAATCGGAATTTTCATTTTTCCAGCAAGACTTACTTGGTTTTATATTCCCCATAAAACATTAAAAACTATAATACGCAAGTTCATAAAACTATCTGGAAACTTGAGCAGTCCTCAGGGATTCCAACAGGGTCAAATGAGCCTCCAAGGTACAGCTGGGCATAGCCTCAGGTAAAGGTGGTGAGAAAGGAAATAAAGCAGAGGAAAGGGCTAGTAGGAAAGAACAAAGAGAAGTTGGAGTGGTGGTAAAGGAGTGCCACTAAAACTACCTAAGGATATTAGACATTTAGTTTAAGGAAAAATACAAAGATAGAGCAATTCAAACAAATTAGGAAAACCTTCATCTAAACAAGTAAGTCACAGCTATACACAAACATGGATAATCCCAGGAATATAATGTTGAGTCATAAAAAAAACAACAAGTCACAGAATACATATAAGTTCACATTTATATAAAACTAGAGGCTCGGTGCACGAATTCGTGCACCAGTGGGGTCCCTCGGCCTGGCCTACGGGATTGGGCCGAAACTGGCTCTACGATATCCCCCGAGAAGTCCCGGATTGTGAGACAGCACAGGCCAGGCTGAGGGACCCCACCGGTGCACGATCAGGGCCGGAAAGGGACGCAGGTTGGCTAGCCAGGGAGGGACTGCGGGAGGGCTCCAGGGCGTGTCCGGTCCGTCTGGCTCAGTTCCAATCAGCCAGAACCCAGCAGCAAGCTAACCTACCAGTCGGAGCATCTGCCCCCTGGTGGTTGGTGAACATCATAGCGAGTGGTTGAGCGGACTTAGCATATCATTAGCATATTATACTTTGATTGCTTGAACAGCCCACCTGACAACCGGACAATTAGCATATTAGGCTTTTATTATATAGGATGTATAATTATTCAAAACAGAGCAACATGCCCTAACCAGTTTGGCTCAGTGGATAGAGCGTCGGCCTGCGGACTGAAAGGTCCCAGGTTCGATTCCGGTCAAGGGCATGTACCTTGGTTGTAGGCACATCCCCAGTAGGAGGTGTGCAGGAGGCAGCTGATCGATGTTTCTCTCCCATCGATATTTCTAACTCTCTATCCCTCTCCCTTCCTCTCTGTAAAAAAAAAAAAAATCAATAAAATATATTTTAAAAAAAAACAGAACAACAGCCCTAGCTGGTTTGGCTCAATGGATAGAGCGTAGGCCTGCGGACTGAAAGGTCCCAGGTTCGATTCCGGCCAAGGACACATGCCTGGGTTGCGGGCTTGATCCCCAGTAGGGGGCATGCAGGAGGCAGCCAATGATTCCCTCTCAACATTGATGTTTCTATCTCTCTCTCCCTCTCCCTTCCTCTCTAAAATCAATAAAATGTATTTTAAAAGAAAAAATAGAACAACACATTCTTTAGGGATCACACTAAAGTGCATAGCAGGGAATAGGATAGTAGGAAGGAAAAAGGATGGGATCAAGAGGGCCACACAGCCCCAGCTGGTGTGGCTCAGTGGTTGAGGGTCAACCTATGTACCAGGAGGTCACAGTTGGATTCCCGGTCAGGGCACATGTCTGGGTTACAGGCTCGATCCCCAATGGGGGGCATGCAGGAGGCGGCCAATCAATGATTCTCTCTCATCACTGATGTTTCTATCTCTCTCTCTCACTCTCCCTCCCTCTCTGAAATCAACAAAAATAAAAAATAAAAATAGATAAAGAAGGGCCACACAGGGGACTTAAAGAGCAGGTGAATTCTAAAACTGGGTGGTGGGAATACAGGTGCTCATGATACTGTCATTCTTCATGCCTCGCTATTTTTCATAATAATTACTTCTTTATCTACTCAGTATTTAATTTTAAAAGCAATTTTGAAAAACCTTTCTTCATTTAAAAAATTTTGTTTCAAATAAATAAAATATTATCAGACAGATAAAATGTCCTGTATGGCCTTTTTGCTCAAAGATATTTATATCTGAGAGACAGGAACACCACAGCTCAAAGTCTGAAGGCACCTCTCAGCAGGAATGGAGTCTCCCAATGCCCCCTTCCTCTGACATTCAGAAACAGCAAGTATTCCACATGCCCCTTCATTCTTGTTAAACACTGATCCATCTTCAGGAAACATGATTATTTTTTGTGGAGGAGGTCCCCTCAGGCATTTTATTGGCCACAGTTATTGGCTTTCTCTTGAAATTACCAAGACTAAGTAAATATTGAATTTTTATACAAGAGGATGGGAAACACTTTTCTGAAGACTCAGGTGATCACTAGCTTGGTTCAACGTAGTCCATCTGTCTTTCAGCAAAACTCTACTTCTAAAACCCCAGACTATCTACTTTCTAATCCAGGGGCTCTCAAACTTCCCGACAACCCCAGTAAGTAATATATTTTACACTGAGACACAATACATACAGACACAAACATAACCAAGTTTCACAAAGCGGTACATATTTAGTCTTGCCCTGGGCAAGGCCCTCATATATTTTATCCTATTTTCATTTTATTTTTTAATAGACCACGATCCACTAAGCTGATTTCATAACCCAGCAATGGTTTGCAACCTAGTGTGCAAACCATTGCTATAACCAGCTCTGTACATCTCACATGCTGATATCCTTTTAAAAAGACAGTATCTAGAACTACCAGAGTTGGTAATGTGCTTTAGAAAACTGTGTCCAACACAGGCTGCAGTGGGAAGAAATGACCACATTTCAGCGAATGTTCAGGGAAGGCTTAAAAGATGGGTAGGGCCCTGGCCGGTTTGCGCAGTGGTTAGAGTGTTGGCCTGAGGACAGAAGGGTCGCAGGTTCAATTCCCAGTCAAGGGCACATAACTCAGTTGTAGGTTCAAACCAATCCGGCCGGGCCCTGCGAAAGGTGACCAATCCATGTGTCTCCTCTCTCCCTCATTTCTCCCTCCCAGAAAGCTTAGACTACCATGCACGGCAGATAAATCAGCTGCCGTGAAACTGAGCAGCCAGGCGCACAGGTTGGTGGGGTCCGTTGTGCGGAGGGTCTAGAAACCCTTATCCCGTGGAATCCCTTTTTGTCTGTGATGTTGCTGAGGCTACGACTAGGATCACAGAGTCTTTTCAGAACGGCAGAGAAGTCACTGGTTTCGTAGTAACCTAAATGAATGCTTCAGTAGGGAACCACGTCCTGTAACCTCTACGAACATCTTCTACGGATAAACATCTTCCCCTGTTATTATGACGTGTCCTCTCCCAAAAGAAGACCACACTCCAGGCTCAGGGGACAGCCTGACCCCCTCCTCATTCTCCAAGAGCTGTCAACTAATGCGGACATTTACGAGGAGGGAATGGCATCCACCACGCCAAGCTCTGGCACTGAGGGGAGAGTCCAGGTACGTCCTGTCAACCCGTTCATCGCAGAGGTGTTTCCCCCACGGGCCCAGCAAGCGGCCATCACCAGAGAGGGCGGCAGAGCCGGGGCCCGCCTGAAACCCCGCTCTTCCGCCGGCCCGGGCGCTCGGAGCCGCCCCACGCGGACCCTCGAAAGGTTCTCGGAAGCCCCGCAGAAGTGCGTACCGCGGCGTCCGAGGACGCCCACGCCAGGCCCTGCCGCCGGAGCCCTGCGGCGGGGAACAGGACGCGGGCTGCATCCCGGACTCCGATGCGATTCCCACCTACCCAACATGCTCAGCGCCTCACCGGCCGCGGACGCCGCTCCGCTCACTTCCGCCGCCAGGGCCACATTCCCGCGGCCGGCGTAAGGGGGCGGGACCTTCCTACGCCGGATGAGCGTGCCGGGGGCGGGACCCGGAAGTAGAACCTGAAGTCTTTCCCGTCGCACCCTACGCGTTCCCACACTGCTTCGCGACCGCCGCTATGGAGGCTGGTCGAACCGCTATCCTCCGCGTGAAGCGGAAGCGCAGCGAGGAGCCTGCCGAGGCCCTGGTCCTCGCCTGTAAACGTCTCCGGAAAGATATGGTGGAGTTGGCGGTCCAAAAGACGCCCCCCGAGGGTCTGGAGAAAGCAGCAGAGAAAAATGTCTTCCAGTTGGTGGCTACCGTGTGCTCCCAGGTATCGGGCGGGGGTGGAGCCTGAGTGGAGGGGCTCTGAGGGCGCCGCCGGGATGACACTGTCTCCCTGACCCCCACACGATCCCCTGCTTACGCCGGCTCCCCTTCCCTGTTGCCCTCCAGGAGGACCCGGTCCAGCCGCTCCTGCGCGCTCTGCCCCCACCCTGGGGCACCCATCAGCGTATCCGCCACGACCTCCGCGCGTCGACTCGGAAGATCCAGCAGGAGGGTCGCTACAGGGTAGTCTCTAGCCGCCGACCCTCGGGCCTTCTCTCGGATGACCTGGAGTCCGAGGACGCGCGGGAAAACCCAGAAGCCGGCGGTGACGCAGGCTTCCAGCTGTTGGATCTGGTCCACGAAGAAGGAGACCCTGAGGCCGCTGCTACTGCCACTGCTGCAGCCACCACCACCACCGCCGCCGCCGCTGCGGCCGCCGCCTCCTGCAAAGTGAGTGCACGCCCCGCGGAGGAGAGCTGGGCTTCTCCCGACAAGGAATCTGGGCGCTCAGACGGCACGCAGTTGAGATGCACATGGCTTCACCTTTTATTAACGGATGATCCCGCCGGCTTGCTAGCCTCGATTTTACAGATTAGGTTCTCTCCTCAACAAGTATTTACTGAGCGCCCACTATGTGACAAGCATTGTTCTTAGGTTCTGTGGGTAGAGCAGTGAACCTAACATTCAGATAGGGAAAAACAAGTAAATTCACTGTCAGATAGTGATATGGGCTGTAAAGGGGGCGGGGGTGGGGTATGCGCAGGAAGAGTGGTTCCATTTCAGAGGTCACACGGGGGTAAAAAAGTGACATTTGAATGAAGCCTTAAAGGAGGTGAGTGCAGGGCACTGTGGATATCTTGTGGAGGGGCATTCCAGGTTGAGGACTTACAAGCACAAAGGCTTTCAAACCAAGTTTGTCTGATGTTTTCAAAGTCAGTGTGCCTGGAGCCCAGTGAACTTGGAGAGAATAGTAATAAGGAATTTGGGGGAAGGATCTAGTAGACCCATGGCCTTTTCATCCTGAGTAGGGTATTAATGGAGGACTTTGAGCAAGGAAAAGATAGAGCAGATGGGCAAACTCACCAGAGGGAGGGTAAAGGACTAGTCTTGGGTACCATATCAAGTCTGAGGCAGAGTCAGGTCTCAAATGCACACTTAATCCAGTGTTCTTTCCACTACGTTACATCTAATATGTTTGTTTTGTATCTTCAAAAAAAACCCCACCAAAGTCTGCATGCAGTAATATCATAGAAATAGAAAATTCTCAACCTAAGGCAGTGGACGGCAAACTGCGGCTCTTTGGCCCCTTGAGTGTGGCTCTTCCACAAAATACCGACTTCTGCGCATGGGCCACGAAGTTTCAATCGCACTGTACGTGCGTGCCCGCACGTGGTATTTTGTGGAAGAGCCACACTCAAGGGCCCAAAAAGCCGCATGTGGCTCGCGAGATGCAGTTTGCCGACCACTGGCCTAAGGCATTCCCCCTCTTAGTAAACATTTAAAAAAATTTTCACTCCTTTTAATAGTTCTTTAAGTGTAAAAAATGAAATTTTAATTCAAAATACATCAGGCAAAACATATTTAATCATGGTGCTAGTGTACCTGATAGCAACTTGAGCATGATATTGGTAGCCACATCTTTTTTTTTTTTAATATATTTTATTGATATTCTACAGAGAGGAAGGGAGAATAGAAAGTTAGAAACATCGATGAGAGAGAAACATCAATCAGCTGCCTCCTGCACACCCCCTAATGGGGATGTGCCCGCAACCAAGGTACATTCCCTTGAACGGAACCGAACCTGGGACCCTTCAGTCCGCAGGCCAACGCTCTATCCACTGAGCCAAACCAGTTGGGGCAATAGCCACAACTTTTACCAAAAGTAAATCAAGACTGATTCATGAGTTAACAATCAGATGTTTAAAAGTACACTAATATTCAGTGGAATCAATTCAATAGCTCAATTTTATAAGAAAAACAAATAGCCGAAGCCGGTTTGGCTCAGTGGATAGAGCGTCAGCCTGCGGACTGAAAGGTCCCGGGTTCGATTCCGGTCAAGGGCATGTACCTGGGTTGCGGGCACATCCCCGGTAGGGGGTGTGCAGGAGGCGGCTGATGGATGTTTCTCTCTCATCGATGTTTCTAACTCTGTATTTCTCTCCCTTCCTCTCTGTAAAAAATTAATAAAATATATTTTAGAAAGAAAAACAAATAAACTGAAAGTTGTGAACACAAATTTTCCCAACCCAACAATGCAATACAAACTTATAAACATATCAAAAATATTTGCAGAGTAATTATTTTAAAAACATGAATTTAGCTCGGCCAGTGTGGCTCAATGGTTGTGTCAACCTATGAACCAGGGAGGTCACAGTTCAATTCCTGGTCAGGGCACATGCCCGGGTTGTGGGCTCAATCCCCAATGTGGGGTGTGCCGGTAGCAACCGATCAATGATTCTCTCTCATCATTGATGTTTCTCTCTCTCCCTCTTCCTTCTTCTCTGAAATCAATATAAATATATTTCACATAAATTTTAAATATGAATTTAAGCTGAAAGTAAAATTGAGGTTTTATCCCTACTGAAACCAGCAGAGGAAAGGTTGTCGATAGCACTGCTGGCAACACTGTGATTAAAATGGTACATGGCTGTAGTGCTTAAAATTGATGCCAGTCTTTTGGAAAACTCCATGGCTAACAATAGCTTAGGGTGTATTTTAAAACTATTTAAATTTATTTTTATTGTTTGGACTCAAAGTCACTCAAAATTCTAAAGAAATTTAAGTTTTAAGCAAATGAAGTACTACTTAATAGGGTATCTGAAAAGGTTTGGTTCATTTTATCTAGTAATTTCATCCCCAGGATTTATCCTAGGGAAATAATTCAGCAGAAGCAAACAGCTGTGGTATTAACAAAAGCTGTTTGTTTACTAATTACTATACATCAAGTATTGTCTATGTACTTGTTATATATTCTTTTTTGTTGTTGTTATATATTCTTTTATTTAACTCATTTAACCCTCACAAAAACCCTAGGTACTTTAATCTCTATTTTCAAATGCAGGAAACTTCACATTCATTGCAGTGTTATACATGGAGGCTAAAAATTATGTCTGAGAAATTGACTATACAACTGCCTGGACTTTAAATTAATAACCATGAAGACTGGCAAGATGGGAAAGTACATATTATATATGTTTACTGGTAGGAAATGCTGTATGTATTATAATTGAAAATATGGGTAAGCATACATAGATTAGACTTAAAATAATTTATTATTTTATAAAAAGAATGTGTTCATTATAGGAAATTTGAAAAATCTATAGCAAAGGAATACGGCTGCATAATTTGCTGGACTGAGGGCTGGGGACTTGTGAGTTGGAGCCAGAGCTTTCCTAATGAACAGCTTTTAGGTCAGTCAAGTCTCTACACAAAAACTGACATCTCTAGTTCCTTTTTACTTTGGAACAAAGAAGAATTAATTCCCTGTAGCTTGTGATAGAGAGCATTGGTCTCCCCTTGTCTGCCTCTCCATGGTACGCCTCTACTTCCCACAGGGCATACAGTTTCAGCTGCACAGCTCCTGTGATGATCGTTTGCAGGGGGATCATTTGCAGCATGTCTCCTTGGTTTCCAAATTGGCCTGTGCCACCCTGGATAATACAGCTTATTGGACCTAGAGTCCGTCTTACCTTGGCCAGTTCCAAGCTGGGTCAATCTATCTTGAAGCTTTTCTTTCTAGCAAGAAAAGGATTATAGAGGAATCCATTCCTGGTTATGATTAAAAGCAGGATGTCAGTGTGGGCAAGTCAAGTGGTGGGTGATGGCTGGTAGTAGTCATGATAGCCCAGGAATCGTCCGTAGGTTCCCTATAGAAGGCCACACAAAATGCAGGCCCACTGAGGAGTCAGCTTTGGAGGTGCTACTGTGGGCCTGCAGATCCCCAAAGGGAGAACATCATACCAAAGGAGCTCAGGAAGACCTAGGGGAAGACTCAGCTCTGCTGGCCCTCGCCTCTCCTCAGGCCAGTCTTCACATGCAGGTCTTCACACATGCTCTTGCATCAGCCGAGCACAAAAGCGTAGAAGTCTGTCTTGCAAGTTTCTATCTCAGAAGAACCACACATTACTTTTTTGAGAGATACTTAGCTTTTTAATCTCATAGCTAATTAAACAGGCCATGCGGATAAGACTGTTGAATCCAACAGAGAACTGTAGGGAGGCTTCCTTCACCCAACACTTAGGTTCCTTTTCTTTGAACATCCATGTTTAATCTCATGCATGTTATCTGCTGTTTTCTTCACAGGTATCTGACCCAGATGTGATCCTTTGCAATTCTGTAGAGTTGATCCGCGAGCGGTTGACTATATCTGAGGATGGACCAAGTGTCGGGCACCGGGAGGAACAGAAGGATGACTATGTGTATGACATTTACTACTTGGAGACGGCCACTCCGGGATGGATTGAGAATATCCTCTCTGTGCAGCCCTTAAGCCAGGAGTGGGAGCTGGTAAGGGGACCTATGGGCATGAGGGCATGAGGCAACCTAAGCCATTCTCTAGTCAGGGTACTTTGCCTCCCTGGATTCTAATCCTAGGCAACATTGTCCTTAGTTCTTTTTGTTCTTACTTAAAAGGAAAAATTTATTCTAAATGCCTTCTAGGAACCTGGTTTTAATGCAGGGAATTTTGGGAGTCTATAATTTTTGCTCTTAATGAATCTTTTACAAGGTTTGTAAATCTCTGTTGTTGTTTTTAATATTTTTATTGATTTTTAGAGGGAGAGGGAGAGAGCATGCCCCCAACCTTAGCATGTGCCCTGACTGGGAATCTAACCAGTGACCTCTTGGTTCATGGGCCAGTGTTCAACTACCAAGCCACACCAGCTAGGCAACATCTTTATTTTTTATATCTACCCATTCTCAGGGGAAAATGTATGAGAGCTTATAATAAAATACAAAATAAAACCAGGAATTTTAATATGAGAACAAAACCTTTTTAATTGCATCTTATAATGCAGAAAATAATGGATTAAGAAAGCTAACTTGCATTTAAAAAAACAAAAACTACTAACTTCCTGACAATCATTCTTAAAACAAATTCTAAAATGATTAATGAGTGTCCTGGCCAATGTGGCTCGGTTGGTTGAGCATCATCCCTTGCACCGAAAGGTCACCAGTTCGATTCTTGGTCAGGGCACATACCCAGGTTTTGAGTTCATCCCCGGTTGGGGTGCATATGGGAGGCAACCAATCAATGTTTCTCTCCCCCCCGCCCCCTCCTTCACTCTCTAAAATCGACACACATATATTTTTAAGAAATAAAATGTAAAAATAATGAGAGAAGTTAAGGTGGTACCTGTCACACTCTTATGAGAAAAGCACGCTACTCCACACCTACTCTACCACCATAATCTGAATCAGGCACCCACCTTGGACCATGCATAGGCCCTTCTTTTGCCTTCCTGCACCCCTCAAACTTGGATTTTGGTTCTGATCTTTGGCATCACCCATAATCCCTCCGACAGTTTAAAGGTCATTATCATCACCTGCTCAGAGCTGTTTCTCCTCCCTACTTTGGGGTGTTCCTTTAGTCTGTCTCACCAGGAATGTCATCCCTGGAGTTGGACGTGTAAGTGGAATAGGGCCATTATCTCCCCCTTGTAGCCTAAGTGTAGCCTCTCCAAGTTAGTCTGATATTAGTTTCCCCCAGAGCATGACCTTAGCTGTTTTGACTTACATTCATGTGTGTGTTGAGATGTGCAGGTGAATGATGGCAAACAACTAGAGGACGCTGATGAAGATGAAGATGAAGATGATGAGAATAGTGAGAATAATTGGCGCAATGAGTACCCAGAGAGGAGAGCAGTGACGGAGATGAAGATTCCAGAGGTAGGTGGGTGGCAGCCTTGGATGGGGAGGGACTGCTGGGATCCAAGACTGAGGCATGCGTACAGAAGACAGATCCATTCTAGCTAGCTTTCCTTCTCCATTGAGCTCGTGCAGCTCAATCATAAGCTGTTGGAGCTACAGAAGACCCACAGACCAGTGTTTGGGGGAGGGGGTTGTTATTAGAGTAATGTCAGTCAGGTGTGGGTTCAAATCCTTAGTTCTATCATTGCCTAGCGGTGGATCTTGGGCAAGTTACTTCATCTTATTGAGCCTCATTTTCCCTCCAGAAAATAAGAATATTGCATCAACTGGTAGAGATTAAGTGAAACATCTAGCTCAGTGTCTCTTTCCCTGCTTCGGTCTAACAGTATTGGAGAGGTTCTAAGTGCCAACAAAAAGAATTTATTTGTGTCTGTTAATGGAGGAACAATTAGATCAAACTACAGAATATTCTGTAGTGCCCATAATATATTAAAAGGGGCAAGGTTCAACATTATATTTACAATATGACTACAACTATTATATTAAAAAAAAAATCTATACTTAAGGGAGAAATGACAAAATATCCCACTGTTAAAAGACTTGGTTTAAATGGTAGAAATGAGATCTTTTCGAATTGTTCCCCTGAATTCTCTTTATTGAGCAAGTATTTTTAAGTAATGAACCAAAATAAAAAAACCAAACAAACAAAACCAGCCCAGCTGGTGTAGCTCAGCGGTTGAGCATCGACCCAGGAACCAAGAGTCACTGGTTCGACTCCCTGTGAGGGCACATGCCCGGGTTGCGGGCTCGATCCCCAGTGGTGGCTGTGCAGGAGGCAGCCGATCAATAACTTCCTCTCTCGTTGTTACTATCTCTCTATCCTTCTCCCTTCCCCCCTCTCTAAAAATCAATAAAAAATTATTTACAAAAACAAAAACCCGGACCTTTTTGAGATGGGAAGGAGCTCACAGTCGCCAAAAAAAAATGATGCAGGTGGAGTCCATTCCTGTTCTCTCATTCCAGGCTCTGATGAATGCAACGGCCTCAGTGAAGAGGAAAGAGGCAACAGCAGACCACAGACGTGGAGCAAATACCCTTTGGATGTGCAGAAGGAGTTTGGCTATGACAGCACTCATGACCTGGACTCGGACTGAGGATCCTGGGACAGCCATGAGGTTCTATCACAGGCCCTTGAGGGCTTTGACTGCCTTATCAGCCACCCTGGTAGTGGGTTTCCTGGCATAACACACGGAAGGAGAAAGCATGTCCAACAGCACCATCATAGCAGTGAAAACGTGTGCTGAAGGAGTATCTCTTTTCCATTAATAGTAGGATGCTTTGCCTCATTCAAGTGACCCTGCAATCTAGGGGACAAAAAAACAAACAAAAAAACATAAAATGAAGCTTCCTGGCCTAGGCATTTTCCTGCTCTTCTTCTACGCTAAAGCCAGTAAGTGGAAGAGAGGCTGTTTCATGAGAACTTAGGTTCAACTTTCCCATGCCACCAGGCACCCGCCCCCAGTAAAAGTCTGATTCTTTTTGACGGGAAAATCTAGAAGGGCTACAGTGGGTCTCTTGTAGGAACACACACTGAGTAGTAATGGCCAGTAGAGGAAGAATCTGCCTGAGCTGTGAGGGGTTTGGTTGACAGTTGTCTCTACCTCCCTGCTTCCTATGATAATGACCGTAAAGATTGCTCTTTCGTTAGCAGTGGTACCAAGGAACAGGGTATGTATGAATGTGATACTCTGCATTTAGTAAAAACACTAACTATGGGAGCAAGTAATTCCTTTAAAACCTTTTCAATCTGAATGTTTTCCATTGTGCTCCCTCTCCCCTTCCTGCCCCCCACCAAAAATGGGGGAGTGGTGAGATAAAAGTTTCAGAATTGACCTGAGACACAGAGGACTTAAAGCAAATTAGGAAAAGGAAAACAAATCCTGAACTTAGCTTTCCACTAAGAAATGTTTAACTATTTACAGCACTCACCAAAAACTATCAATAGGACAAAATTTCTTCCCCAGAATTTACATTTCTGCCCCTACCCCTTCCAAAGCACAGATGCCTTAACTCAGACTGAGTTGGCATTTAGTCTTCTAATGTAGCATTCGTTGTCAGTAGAACTTTTGCAAAGACGAATGTGTCCTATATATGCCCTGTGCAGTGGTAGCCACTAGCCACATGTGGCTGAGCACTTTTAATGTGATTAGTGTGACAGGAATTTTTCAACTTTATTTTAAGTAGCTACATGTGGCTAGTAGCTACTGTACTGGTCAGTGCAGGTATAGGGCAATCAATACCCAGAACCTTCTATTCAAGACATGCCCTCTTGCCCCATAGCGCACACTCACTATCAGGGGAAGGTGAATTACACAGGGATGTGTCTTCCCACATCTTTTAAAGACTTCATAAGCATCTACTTTCCCACCCTGCCTAAACCCATTTATCTACATCGGTTCCTATGTACACAGAGTTGTTAAACCTGAATGATTAAATTGTATGTGTGTGTGTGCTCAGGCTCTACTCTTGTGGCTCTAAAACCAACGGACTATTGGTTTCCCACCCTAACTATCCACAAAGGTACAATTCAGTGTCACAAGTAAGAGGCAGCAACTTAAATGTACATGAACACTAGTCATCTTAGTCTATAGTAAAAGAAGGATTAAAAACCACTCTGTACCAGTATGATGTGTTCATTGCTATTTATGTGCTCATTAAAGTTTGCCAACATTAAAGGGCTTAACAACTTCACAAACTGTACCCAGTGCAAAAGGGATTAGCATACCAGGAGAAGAAATGAGGCTGAGGAACAAAACCCTCATGGAAATTAATTCCCCCTCAAAGCTTGAGTGGAGGAAGTCTGGCTTCCCTCCCACAGGAGGGTTTCTAGGAAGTCTGTACGCAGCACAGAGGGGAAGAATGCGGTCGCCATCCACTAACGGGAGGAGGATGACATGGCTCACTAAGCCAGTGTGAGGGCACCTGGGGTATGGAGGCCCTTGTTTTCCCAGGAGCCAACGGGAAACAGCAAGTTCCTGGGGTGAGCTGGTCATTTGCTTGAGTGGAGGAAGCCAAAGCCTGCCTCAGGGGTCCTCAAAACAAGCGCACTCTACTTCAAGGATTAGCGCTAAAGGATCCCTGGAGCAGGTGCCAGCTTGGCTCAGACAAGAGTCGTGTGTACATAGTCTAGGCAAGTCACCCTTTGTATGGGCTCCCTGTTGTAGACAGGAATTTGCAGTGCAAATCCCCAACCTATGATAGTAGGAGTGGCCCCCTATGTTCTCACAGATGCTTACCCTGAACCAAAGCAATTGTGAGCATGCTCCCTTAAATTGTTTGTATCGAGCAGGTCTGACCAAGGTTACGCCCTTGCCTGAGATGAGCCAGTTTGGTGGAGAAAAACAGAAAGGGAGATTGCCTCGTGCTTCTTGTCTTTACCATTGGTCAGTTCCAAACCGTAAGGACAAGAAGCCCACGGGTGTGCCAAGCCAGCAGGTTCTCTGGGCCCAGGATGATGGGGTCTGAGGTCATCCTAGGAGAGTTGTACAATCCAGTGCAGCCAAGCTGCCCGTGAAGGAGTATCCTCTAGGCCAAACCTGCTCGGCCTGACCTGGGTGTTAAAGAGCAGCCTGAGCACCAGAATTAGTTACGTCCAATCGTGCAGTCTGCTGAGGAGCCAGACTGAGGTTAAAGCAGCTTTTTTCCCAGAGTCTTCACTGCTCTCCATGGGAAAAAAGTCCCCAGGAGTACCAAGGTCTTCCTGAGACTGAAGCCCCACAGACCTCCCCCAGGAGGCAGGCGGGGGAGGAGTGCACTGTCCCAGCGATCCACACCAAGGCGGCTCAGTGTAAACAAAGCCTGGTGCTGGGGACAAGCAGATGCGGCCTGGTGTGAGGTTTCCAGAAAAAGAGAACGACCACATCTAGCACCTCGGAGGGCCTGCGTGGGTCTGCACAGCAGCCCCTCACACCCACCCTTAGCGAGTGGAACAAGCTATTTGGTGCCTCAAGTCCATGAGACATTGACAGCTGAGAGAATTCAGGTGCTGTACCTGAACGAGAAGTTCCTGTCCTCTGAAAGTTCGTACCAGAAACCCAGCGGTGTACTTGATCATCTAGAACACAGACAAGCTCCCAAGTGAAATAAAGGATTCTCCTTCAAAACAACGGTAGTGCCAGACTTCTGACGCATGAATTTGTTCATGTGTCAGCTACAACCCCAGGTGCTTGTAACGTATACTAAAGTGTAATCGGTACGTGAGTAAAAAATCTTTAAAGTTCACCTTTGCAGGTAAGACTCAACAGAACATTGTGCTAAAACGAAGCAAAAAAAAAAAAAATCTGGGGTCAGAGTCTGACCCACCACCACGTAGAGACACCTCTGAGGACAGAGGGACTCATCTTTGGGTACTTTGCATTTATAAACAGCCTCCTGCATCCTGTAGGTGAATACCAGGACTCACCTAGAATTGGTGTTCTGGATTAAATAATATAAATAAATAATGGAATACCACCATTTCCCCCAGGGAAGGATTTTGAACCCGAGGAAGAAATGGTAGCATTTCAGGCCTCTGAAGTCAGGTGCCTGGACCTGGTCAGAGGAAAACTTGTCATAAAAGCAGCCCCTTTGTCGAGACTCCTGGTTCCAACCTCGAGTACCAAGTTTAGAAACCACCAGCCACAGCTAACCCAGCTAGCACTCCCTCTTCCCCTAGTGCAACTCACCAAGTGTCTGTAAGGGCGACACACACCACCCAGCAGGAACAAAACCCAACAACCATCCCCACGCCCTCCCCGCCCCACCTTCATGCTGGCCCCTGACTCGCTCTTCTCCCATAGCTGACCAATGAGAGTGAGCACCTGAGGAAGCCATCAGCCCTCCACCCCCTGACATAATGTGTGCCAACAGGCTCCTTCAGCACAAGAGGGCTGGGTCCACACAGTCTTGCCATCTGGCCTTTGGTGACTGTGGCCACAGGTAAAACCTTCCAGGCCTCAGGGGACTTCACCTCTGGCCTCTAGTCAGTTTTCCTCTCAACCTTTGTCTCTTCGGCTACATCTAGCTCAGTCAGGACGCAAAAGCAAATCTTCTGGGTGACTTTGGTGATAGCAGCTAAATGGGAAAAGAAGAGAACTGAGTAAACACATTCAGCTACAACCCCAATCTGAACACCACAAGGCTGTTCACAGCACATCTGTGGCTCCCTGCTCATCTCTCCCTTGGGTACCCCGTGCCAGGCTTTGCCCCTCACCCCCAACCAGCCTCAGCATCCCCAGTCCTGAGCCCAACCAGAGTCTTTACACTTAGATTGCACTTATAAGAGGTAGTGTTTTAACCCCAAAATAGGAGCCTAAAGATAGAAGTAAAATGATCATATCAAGATAAAAAGGGAAGAAGTCATGTGGGGCAGTCAGGTCTCATGGCCTCTAGCACATCACTAGTTTGGAGGAAGCCAGCTACCATGCCCATCTCTCCCACGCATCTGTGAACACACACACACACACACACACACACACACACAACCAGTGATGATGGGCAAAGAAGCTCACCCAGGATATTCCGGACAAAGAGCGGCCTCCGGGATTCTGGCAGGTAAACACCCAGGAAGTAGACGGGGATTCCGGAGAGGGAGATCCCAATGCCAATGAAGGAATTGATGGTGTCTCCAAAGAGGGGCACAATCACCAGAAACAAGGAGCATATGCAGAACACGATGGGAAAAAACAGGCTCAGCTGAAATGAAGGGAGGTGAGATATCAGGTAATGTGGGATGGGGGAACGATACGGAAAAGAAGGCACCTCTGGGAGAGGGCCCACCCTTCCTGTCTGCCCAGAGCCACTGACCTTGAGAGGCCGGGGCCGCTCGGGCTCCTTCCAGCGAAGGTAGAGCTGTCCAGCCACAGACAGGCCCACAAAAAACCAGTAGCTGAAGCTGAAGTAGTTGATGAGCAGGAAAACGTCCTCCACGATGAGGTAGATGAGCGACATTGTGCACTGGATGGGGAGGGAGGGAGAGGAGAGGGCAATGTCACCACCAGGGGCCCCACCAGACGTGCTGACAGCTGACTTAGCTTCACCAGATGACCTCTGGCTCGCTCCAGTGACCCCCTGCCCCCAGGAAGGTCCATTCTCCACTTTAATCCTCATGGTGGCATCTCTCCCTCTGCAGCTGGAGGCCCGTCCTCCACCCAGTGACTCCTTGACCCTCTGAGGGCAGACAGTGAGGCCCTCCGCACGTCCACCCACTAACCTCAGCATGAACCACAAGGTGCCCTCCAGGTCTTTACACATGGGTCCTAACTACCTGGCACATGAATGGGCAAATGCCTTGTCCTGGCACCTTAGAAATGCAGATTAGAGCCCTGGCCAGTGTGGCTCAGTTGGTTGGGTGTCATCCTGTGCACCAAAAGGTTGCCGGTTCCATTCCTGGTCAGGGCTCACATGCCCGGGTTGCCTCTCCATCCCTGATCCCCGATTGGGGGCATGCAGGAGGCAGCTAATCAATGTTTCGTTCTCTGGCATCATGTTTCTCTCCCTTTCTCTCTAAAAATCAATAAAACATCTTTAAAACTTCCAGGAGGAAAGTATCCTGTTGTGTTTTTGTTTTGTTTTTTCAGAGGGGGAGGATTCGTTGAAATAATGATACATTTAAGGGGCATATCATTATACCTGGCATATATAAAGCACCCCCAAAATGGGGCATATCATTATACTTGGCATATATAAAGCACCCTCAAAATTAGCTATTATTATTTTCATCCCCAAAGAGCTGAGCCCCAAAGCTCAAAGCCCAGACCAGATCAGCGAAAGCCAGTCCTGAAGGGCAGCACCTCTCTCGGAAGAGCCCCACTTAGCCCCTAAGCAATCCCTATTCTCCCAGCAGGCCCAGGGAAGCCAGCCTCGGTGCCAGAGTGACTTCCACAGGCACCTCCCCCTTGAGAGTCTGCAGCCCTTTCAACCTCCTATTATTTTTATATGATAAAAATTTGAAAACTGGAAAAACTGATTATTCAATACATTATACTGGCATAGTTGGCTATTTGAGAGAGAAAAATTAAGTGAATCCCCACCTCCCCCTACACATCAAAATATAAATTCCAGAGGAATCCAAAATTTAAACAATTAATTAAAACATTTAAGACTTAATAACAAGAAAAATTAACTTTTTCAAATCTTGGAGTAAGGCCTTTTTATCTCAGGGTTCCTATTAGCTTTTATTTATATAATATCTTAGTCCAAATTAGAGAGTGGTCTTTCTTCAGAACGTTTCACCTGTCAGAACACACTTCACTGCCATCTACTGTATATGAATGTATGATGTCTATGACATGAATAGAGGCCCGTAGGGTAGTTGGTGTTTAACTAATCTGGCTTTTCTAAATATGATTTTTTTTTAATTGATCCTTTTTCTTTAGAGAGAGAGAGGAAGGGGGAGAGAGAGAAAAAGACGCTAGAGTGAGACTGATTGGCTGCCTCCTGCACGTGCCCCAACTGGGGATCGAACCCACAACCCAGGCATGTGCCCTGACCGGGAATCAAAATGGCGACCTTTCGGTACATGGGACAACACCCAACCAACTTAGCCACACTGGCCAGGGCTCTAAATATGATTTGTTTAATATATATTTTTATTGATTTCAGATAGGGAGGGAGAGATAGAAACATCAAGGATGAGAGAGAATCATCGATCAGCTGCCTCCTGCACACACCCCCACAGGGGATCGAGCCCACAACCGGGCATGTGCCCTTGACCAGAATCGAACCCGGGACACTTCAGTCCACAGGCCAACACTCTATCCACTGAGCCAAACCAGCTAGGGCTCTAAATATGATTTAATATTTCTTGTTAAAAGGAGGAGCTGGAAGAAGGAGAGGAAGAAACCACTGATATAAAATAACAGATAGAGAAATCTTACAAGTTCACTTCTATATTCTTTTATAGCATTTGCCTTCTCTAATAGGACTATGTTTTACATTTACATTTTAAAATAATTTTAATAAGAAAGAAGAAACACTGAGAGGATCAAGAACTATCTCAAGAAAGCTAGTATACCGCCCACCCAACAGTTTTGCATCAAGTCAGCAGGAGTAGTAGAGAGATATATACCCAGTCCCTACACCCCCCCAGCAGAGCTTACATTGAACAATAAAGCAGGGATGGGTGTAAAACGCTCAATGTGGATCATGGACAGAAGGTCTGGGAGGTGGCCCTCACGGGAGCCCACGAAGAACAACCTGGAGGGACAGGAAATGTGTCAGTGAGATCCTTGTTACTCAGCCACACAGCCACACTCCTCACTCAGACAAAGTGGGCCCAGAGCTCCAGAACAAAGCAGGGACCAGTCTCTCAGGAGCCCCCCACGTTCTCTATGCACGCCCAGTCCAACCTACCCCCCCTTTACCCAGAGATGTCTCCACCTTCCTCAACCAGGGGCACCTCACCATTATCCATAAATGCCCTACCCCACGGTTACCCAGGAACCCCCATCACCCACAGACACCCCCACTTCTCTCAATCACAGTCCCCCACCAGCACCCAACGAATGCTTCACCCCACCATCACCCACTGCACTCTAACCCACCCCACCAGAGGTACCCTCACTCTGCCATCCCATAAGTTTCATACTTAACACAATGACTTTTATTTTTAATATGTTTTTAGTCATATTTTAGAGCGAGAGGAAAGGAGAGGGAGAGGGAGAGAGAGAAATAGCCATTGGCTGCCTCCTACTGGGGATCAAGCCTGAAACCCAGGCATGAGCCCTGATCGGGAATTGAAGCTTTTGGTGCATGGGACCATGCTCAACCGACTGAGCCACACCTGCCAGGGAAACACAATGGCTTTTTAAAGAAAAGTAGCCAGGCTTCTCTTGTGTCCTCATAGATCTTCTCTGAGCTCTTGACGTGTGATAGTGGTCGGCAAACTCATTAGTCAACAGAGCCAAATATCAACAGTACAACGATTGAAATTTCTTTTGAGAGCCAACTTTTTAAAACTTAAACTATATATAGGTAGGTACATTGTTATTAACTTAATTAGGGTACTCCTAAGGCTTAGGAAGAGCCACACTCAAGGGGCCAAAGCAGTTTGCCGACCACGGGGCTAGAGCAAACCTGGACTCAAAGAGACAACCCAGGCTCCCTCTCTGCACATAAAGAGCCCGACTGACTGGGAAACAGAGCAGCAGAGAAATGAGCACCACCCAGGGCAGGCAGGTCATCGTGCAGTACATCGCCCTCGCAAGGCTTAGGGGCGGACTGGGGAACAAAAAGCTTCCCAAGAGATGACCACGTCTGGGCTGGGAAGACGGGCTGGAGTCTGGCAGAGGTGAGTGGTGGGTGGGGACACAGCACGGGCAAAGGCAAAAGGGGCTTGGAGGCGGAACAGTGCGGCCTTTCTAAAGGTTGGTACTAGAATGCTTGTAGTCCTAGGATAAGGAGCGTGAGCAGTGTGCTGGGAAGAACTTGCACATGCGGACATACTGTGGAGTCTGAACAAGCATGAGAGCCAGCTGTGGCTCTGAAGAAAAGGCCTGACAAGATTTGACGCAGAGACGCTGGTAGCATCAACAGGGAGAGACAAGGGTATGGACTGAAGGCCAGACAAGCTCATCCATGATAACTGCCATAAGAGAGGAGGCCTGCCCTAGCCGGTTTGGCTCAGTGGATAGAGCGTTGGCCTGCGGACTGAAGGGTCCTGGGTTCGATTCCGGTCAAGGGCACATGCCTGGGTTGCGGGCTCAATCCCCAGTAGGGGGCCTGCAGGAGGCAGCCAATCAATGATTTTCTCTCATCATTGATGTTTCTCCCTCTCTGAAATCAATAAAAATAAAAAAATAAAAAATAAGAGAGGAGGCCTGAATGAGGCCCAATGCACTAGCTGAGGAGAGGACAGGATAGATGTGAAACCTCAATCAAATGTAGTGATCCTGTGTGTGTTTGTGTGTGTGTGTGTGCACGCACATGCATATGCACACATGTGCACATACATACACTGGGAGAATAGGGTAGACACCAAGGATAAAATTAAGAAGCAAGGAGGACTGTCCTGGCCTGTGTGGCTCAGTTGGTTCAGAATTGTCCCAGCAGAAAGGTTGCTGGTCTGATTCCTGGTCAGGGCACATGCCCAGATTGCGGGCTTTATCCCCGGTAGGGGGTGTGCAGGAGGCAGCCAATCGATGTTCCGCTCTCACATCGATATTTCTCTCTCTCTCCCTTTCCCTTCCTTTCTCTCTAAAAAAAAAAATCAATAATAAACTATTCTAAAAAAATAAAAGAAGAAGCAAGGAGGACTGATGGTCCACAAAATCACAGCTGGACACAAAGGGCATTTGGACACAAAGTGTATATTAAGTTTGAGATGCGCGTGGGTCATCCGGGTGGGAACAGGAGTTGATGACGTCATCTTTAAAGGTGCTATCGGGCAAGATGCTGGAGTTGGCTGGCGAAGTGAATAATCTGAACTAAGTAGAGAAGAAATGTGGAGGAGAGGATGCTGGGAGGGAGTAATGAGTAGGTGAGGCAAAGGCGTCCAGTACAAAACCCACACCAGCTGCGAGGATTATAAAGAAAAACTGAAGAAGGCAACACAAGCAGAAACAATTGTGCGTTGTTTCCTGGACAGCACTGCACCTCCCTTTGGGTGCAGGTCCAGATTCTTACTCTCGCGTCCTCCCCAACCCCATCCGGTCGTTGTCCCAAGGTGAGGTTAGAAGGCACCTACCACCTCAGTATTTGGAGACAATTGGCAAGGTCAAGGGGGATGTTTTGAGCACCAGTGAGTATGAGGCGAGGGGAAGTACCATCTTTGGGTGGGGCAGCTTGTGAAGAACCACAAGGGGTGGAACCTGGGCCACAACAGGCTGAGGTGAGAGGAGATGACACTATATTCTTTTAAAATACTTTGCTTTTTCTGTTACTCTCAATGCTCCAGGGAGGCCCCACATACACGGACTGGGGTGTCAAAACCAGTTAAGAAAAATAAACAGGACAAAACTTTCTCTTATCCTATCTGTTCCTGTGGCAAATCTTTATTGCATGCCTAGTACACTCCTGGCCTGGGGGATAGCGACATTTAGGGGGTGAGAAATCAGGAAAGGAGCCTTCTCAGCTACCAGAGAGTCGCAGGAATCGTTTCAGGAGAAAAAGGCTGTCAGCATCACTTGCTTCGTGCGTCCGGTATTACAAGGACCGTGATGAAAGCAGGCTGAGGAGGAGTCACTGGTACCCTTACTCAGAACATTTTTTTTTAGGTACTAGAAGCCAAAGGGTGATGGGTAGAAAAAGGAATGACCAGTGAAATACACACTATTCCCTCAAGAAATGTGCCGTCAGGAAGAGGGGAGACGGGAAGAGCTATTTTGCGACTTCTGTAAGTGGAGATGGCTCCAATGGGTGAACATCCGCCCAAGAGAAGGGCCAACGGACGCACCACGGCGCTAAGGAAGGGAAGCGTGTAACCTTGACCCCAGGTAGCAGAGTGAGCCGGCGAGGCTCCTTTCTCTGGAACAACAGGCAGGACAGCCTCTGCACAGAGAGGAGAGGAGGCGCCTACCTGTCGGCCTCAGTGTTTTCTGTGACGTGAGGGGCAGAATCATCTTGTGCCGGGACCTGGTACCCAGCGAGTGCTCGCTAATCGTTCACTGAAGCAGTGAGTCCTGGGGCTGTGCCGTCACCCACAAGGGGCCTAGAAGCTGGTCCCTGACAGGGCCCCTCACCCCAGCTATCACCTTCTTCTCTCCCACCTCCTATCAATCTGTCCTTGGTTAGAGCATCGTCCCGATTCGCCAAGGTCATGGGATTGATCCCAGGTTGGGGCACATACAAGAATCAACCAATGAATGCATAAGTCAATGGAACAACAAGTGGATGTTTCTTTCTTTCTCTCTCAACTCAATAGATAAACGCATGAGCTACCAGCACACCAACATCTGCACAAAGGCAGACGCATGCACACTGATGTGCGCGCGCGCGCGCACACACACACACACACACACACACACCCTGTCTTTCTAGGAAAGAGAGGAAGGAAAAGAAGAGCTCTTACGGGCTCACCTAAAGCCTCAGAGAACATGGAGTCTGTCACCAGGGGGACAGGGACACAGTACCTTGATGAAGCAAGGATCGACGCATTGAGGCCCCCAAAGCAGGACAGGGCCACAGCGATGGGAATGGTCCAGCTGAACATGCCAAAGGTCTGGTCAGCAAATGTCTGGGGGCAGAACACAGAGGCGCACTCAGCCTGGGCCGGGGTTTCCTATGACCGTTCAGTGTCATAGGACCCCGAGCGACTCACCACAGCCACGGCGTCGCTGTTGAGGACGTCTGAAATGCTCAGCACGGTGTAATAGGCCACGTTGGTCAGGAGGTAGATGAGCGTCACAATTGGCATCGAAATCCCGATGGCCAGGGGCAGATTCCTGTTAGCACAGGTGAGACAGGAAGACCTAGAACCAGCCTCTCCCTGGGGTCCAAGTTCACCCAAGGATTTTTCTGACACTGAACAGTTCCCTGGCCTCTGGGTCTTCGAGGTACCTCTTCCCCACGATGTCCCAGGATGGGTATGTGTCCCACGCCCCTGGGCTCTCTAGAGAGAAGGGGGAAGAGAAACCCTTCTCTGTGGAGAGAGCTCATGAGCTCATGGTCAATGTGTGATGCTCGCCACACTGGGGCCCATGGGTCCCACTGGAGAAGGAGCAGTGTCCCCTGGGGATTAGAGGTCAGGCTGAGGACCTGGCTGCGCAGAATAAACCTCCGGCTCCCCAGGTCTCAGGGTCAGTACCAGCGTGCAAGGTCCCAGCACCTTAGCCCCAGCGGGCTCTGCTGCCCATTCAAGGACCGTCCTTGAGGGGGGACCCTGGTTTCCTCCAGTGTGACCATGACGGGGA